>NC_140283.1:1783747-1936247 GCF_964030765.1 Micromesistius poutassou
TACCAAGAGGGGTGAGGAGACACTCCCAACAATAACAACCAGTACCAAGAGGGGTGGAGAGACACTCCCAACAATAACAACAGTACCAAGAGGGCTGAAGGACACTCCCAACAATAACAACAGTACCAAGAGGGCTGAAGGGACACTCCCAACAATAACAACAGTACCAAGAGGGTGGAGAGACACTCCCAACAATAACAACCAGTACCAAGAGGGCTGAAGGGACACTCCCAACAATAACAACAGTACCAAGAGGGCTGAAGGGACACTCCCAACAATAACAACAGTACCAAGAGGGGTGGAGAGACACTCCCAACAATAACAACCAGTACCAAGAGGGGTGGAGAGACACTCCCAACAATAACAACAGTACCAAGAGGGCTGAAGGGACACTCCCAACAATAACAACAGTACCAAGAGGGGTGAGAGACACTCCCAACAATAACAACAGTACCAAGAGGGGTGGAGAGACACTCCCAACAATAACAACAGTACCAAGAGGGGTGGAGAGACACTCCCAACAATAACAACAGTACCAAGAGGGGTGGAGAGACACTCCCAACAATAACAACAGTACCAAGAGGGGTGGAGAGACACTCCCAACAATAACAACAGTACCAAGAGGGCTGAAGGGACACTCCCAACAATAACAACCAGTACCAAGAGGGGTGGAGAGACACTCCCAACAATAACAACAGTACCAAGAGGGGTGGAGAGACACTCCCAACAATAACAACAGTACCAAGAGGGGTGAGAGACACTCCCAACAATAACAACAGTACCAAGAGGGGTGGAGAGACACTCCCAACAATAACAACAGTACCAAGAGGGGTGGAGAGACACTCCCAACAATAACAACCAGTACCAAGAGGGGTGGAGAGACACTCCCAACAATAACAACCAGTACCAAGAGGGGTGGAGAGACACTCCCAACAATAACAACCAGTACCAAGAGGGGTGGAGAGACACTCCCAACAATAACAACCAGTACCAAGAGGGGTGGAGAGACACTCCCAACAATAACAACAGTACCAAGAGGGGTGGAGAGACACTCCCAACAATAACAACCAGTACCAAGAGGGGTGGAGAGACACTCCCAACAATAACAACAGTACCAAGAGGGGTGGAGAGACACTCCCAACAATAACAACCAGTACCAAGAGGGGTGGAGAGACACTCCCAACAATAACAACCAGTACCAAGAGGGGTGGAGAGACACTCCCAACAATAACAACAGTACCAAGAGGGGTGGAGAGACACTCCCAACAATAACAACCAGTACCAAGAGGGGTGGAGAGACACTCCCAACAATAACAACCAGTACCAAGAGGGGTGGAGAGACACTCCCAACAATAACAACAGTACCAAGAGGGGTGGAGAGACACTCCCAACAATAACAACAGTACCAAGAGGGTGGAGAGACACTCCCAACAATAACAACAGTACCAAGAGGGGTGGAGAGACACTCCCAACAATAACAACAGTACCAAGAGGGGTGGAGAGACACTCCCAACAATAACAACAGTACCAAGAGGGGTGGAGAGACACTCCCAACAATAACAACAGTACCAAGAGGGGTGGAGAGACACTCCCAACAATAACAACAGTACCAAGAGGGGTGGAGAGACACTCCCAACAATAACAACAGTACCAAGAGGGGTGGAGAGACACTCCCAACAATAACAACAGTACCAAGAGGGCTGAAGAGGACACTCCCAACAATAACAACCAGTACCAAGAGGGGTGGAGAGACACTCCCAACAATAACAACAGTACCAAGAGGGGTGGAGAGACACTCCCAACAATAACAACCAGTACCAAGAGGGGTGGAGAGACACTCCCAACAATAACAACAGTACCAAGAGGGGTGGAGAGACACTCCCAACAATAACAACCAGTACCAAGAGGGCTGAAGGGACACTCCCAACAATAACAACCAGTACCAAGAGGGGTGGAGAGACACTCCCAACAATAACAACCAGTACCAAGAGGGGTGGAGAGACACTCCCAACAATAACAACAGTACCAAGAGGGGTGGAGAGACACTCCCAACAATAACAACAGTACCAAGAGGGGTGGAGAGACACTCCCAACAATAACAACCAGTACCAAGAGGGGTGGAGAGACACTCCCAACAATAACAACCAGTACCAAGAGGGCTGAAGGGACACTCCCAACAATAACAACAGTACCAAGAGGGGTGGAGAGACACTCCCAACAATAACAACCAGTACCAAGAGGGCTGAAGGGACACTCCCAACAATAACAACCAGTACCAAGAGGGCTGAAGGGACACTCCCAACAATAACAACAGTACCAAGAGGGCTGAAGGGACACTCCCAACAATAACAACAGTACCAAGAGGGGTGGAGAGACACTCCCAACAATAACAACAGTACCAAGAGGGCTGAAGGGACACTCCCAACAATAACAACAGTACCAAGAGGGGTGGAGAGACACTCCCAACAATAACAACAGTACCAAGAGGGCTGAAGGGACACTCCCAACAATAACAACCAGTACCAAGAGGGCTGAAGGGACACTCCCAACAATAACAACAGTACCAAGAGGGGTGGAGAGACACTCCCAACAATAACAACAGTACCAAGAGGGGTGGAGAGACACTCCCAACAATAACAACAGTACCAAGAGGGGTGGAGAGACACTCCCAACAATAACAACAGTACCAAGAGGGGTGGAGAGACACTCCCAACAATAACAACAGTACCAAGAGGGGTGGAGAGACACTCCCAACAATAACAACAGTACCAAGAGGGGTGGAGAGACACTCCCAACAATAACAACAGTACCAAGAGGGCTGAAGGGACACTCCCAACAATAACAACCAGTACCAAGAGGGGTGGAGAGACACTCCCAACAATAACAACAGTACCAAGAGGGCTGAAGGGACACTCCCAACAATAACAACAGTACCAAGAGGGGTGGAGAGACACTCCCAACAATAACAACCAGTACCAAGAGGGGTGGAGAGACACTCCCAACAATAACAACCAGTACCAAGAGGGCTGAAGGGACACTCCCAACAATAACAACCAGTACCAAGAGGGGTGGAGAGACACTCCCAACAATAACAACAGTACCAAGAGGGGTGGAGAGACACTCCCAACAATAACAACCAGTACCAAGAGGGGTGGAGAGACACTCCCAACAATAACAACAGTACCAAGAGGGCTGAAGGGACACTCCCAACAATAACAACCAGTACCAAGAGGGCTGAAGGGACACTCCCAACAATAACAACCAGTACCAAGAGGGGTGGAGAGACACTCCCAACAATAACAACCAGTACCAAGAGGGGTGGAGAGACACTCCCAACAATAACAACCAGTACCAAGAGGGGTGGAGAGACACTCCCAACAATAACAACCAGTACCAAGAGGGGTGGAGAGACACTCCCAACAATAACAACCAGTACCAAGAGGGCTGAAGGGACACTCCCAACAATAACAACCAGTACCAAGAGGGCTGAAGGGACACTCCCAACAATAACAACCAGTACCAAGAGGGGTGGAGAGACACTCCCAACAATAACAACAGTACCAAGAGGGCTGAAGGGACACTCCCAACAATAACAACCAGTACCAAGAGGGCTGAAGGGACACTCCCAACAATAACAACCAGTACCAAGAGGGCTGAAGGGACACTCCCAACAATAACAACCAGTACCAAGAGGGGTGGAGAGACACTCCCAACAATAACAACAGTACCAAGAGGGTGAGGAGACACTCCCAACAATAACAACAGTACCAAGAGGGGTGGAGAGACACTCCCAACAATAACAACAGTACCAAGAGGGTGAGGAGACACTCCCAACAATAACAACAGTACCAAGAGGGCTGAAGGGACACTCCCAACAATAACAACAGTACCAAGAGGGGTGGAGAGACACTCCCAACAATAACAACAGTACCATGGCAGAGCTATACAACTTGGGTCTGAGGCCATCTCAGCTCTTCCCAGCTAAGGACTGTGCTTAAAGACGGGGCCAGGAGAGGTTCCTCCTCGCTGGGGGAAGCTGGGGACTACGCCGCAGCCCCCCAGCCTGTGGCCCGGTCAGAGTGCTGTGAAGCTGGGGACTACGCCGCAGCCCCCCAGCCTGTGGGCCGGTCAGAGTGCTGTGAAGCGGAGTGTGCGGACTAAACGGACAACAGACAGACCTTGTCTTTATTGACTTTTTAAAGAATAGCCATTGCACAGCGGAGTGATTCTTTACCCACCCTGGACACTGAATTGCACTCAGTTTGCGGGCTGTTTGTCAACAATCAGGTGAGCCGATCCCAGCTGTTATTAACTGTTGCTAATTAAGCTGACGCTCCCTCGGCAATACTGTTGGGTTGCGTTAACATTGTTGAGATAATGTTCTGCTCTTAGGAGCTATGACTAGCCTGGGAATCCAGACCCACATCTAGAAAGCTGTAGGGTCTGGCAACGAGTGATGAAAATCCCAACTCGAGGGGCGGCACCAAGCATGCATTTGAAAATATCACTGCATGCAATTGGATAATACTACGACCAATCAGAAGAATACAAGGGGTGACGTATCCAGACCAGCGGAGCTAACCAAAAGATAAGACTGTTGTCGTATCCGATCAGTAAAACAGCAACGCTTTTGGTCCGCCCATATCAGATACACCCATGTGATTGGTTAACGTTCTGGGCCAGGGGCATCGGGGAGTGAGTCTATCGCTCGTTCCCAGAGAGACTCACTGAGCAAATTCAAATTGTGCTCTCGCGAGAACTCTGGATTTCCAGGGTACCCTCCAACTATAATGTTGCCCAAATACGTTTCAGCTTGTCAAGAAGTTTAAAAATAATGTGCCACTTTATGAAAAGTACAGTGACGTCATCAAGGAGTACGTCAGTCAGGGCGTAGTGGAGCGTGTGCAGATTGTGGTCACTGATAATCCCACATACTATCTCCCCCACAGAGCATCAATGAAGACAGTTTGACCACAATTTTTTTTTTATGTTAACTCTTATATTTTCTTTCTTATTGTTAGTCTGACTAAGTGTGTGTGTATGCATGTGTGGATGTATGTGTGCATGTTTGTCTGTCCCCACCTACAGGACGTCAGAGGAGGCTGCTGGAGGTGGAGCCCAGGTGGACGCCCACATGGGCGCGTAGGCCCCAGCATGTGGGCGTAGGCCCCAGCATGTGGGCGTAGGCCCCAGCATGTGGGCGTGGGCCACAGCATGTGGGCGTAGGCCACAGCATGTGGGCGTAGGCCCCAGCATGTGGGCGTAGGCCCCAGCATGTGGGCGTAGGCCCCAGCATGTGGGCGTGGGCCACAGCATGTGGGCGTAGGCCACAGCATGTGGGCGTAGGCCACAGCATGTGGGCGTGGGCCACAGCATGTGGGCGTAGGCCACAGCATGTGGGCGTAGGCCACAGCATGTGGGCGTAGGCCACAGCATGTGGGCGTGGCGGAGAAGGGCTTACAGTTTTTTGACCGTGCTGCCATGCTGCATGTGACATTTTATTTTAGTTATTATATATTTTTCTTTGCAAGTTTTTTGTACCAAACATCTGTCAAAACAATAAATGGTCAAAGGGACCGACTCGGATCAAGCCACTACTCCTCATTTCTAACACGCGTCAAATCTAGGATCCACTCAGCCACAAGTAGTAGACAGAACTATTGAAAATGCTACTACACTTATAAAAAACACAAAAAGAGGAGTGTTGCAGGCTGCTGCGCACATCTTTATTCCAATCAGGAAAATGCCTTTCCAAAAAATGTGGGAACGTGGCTTAACATGGGACATGGACTTAACTGAGGATCTGCTGCAGCTTTGGAAGCAGTGGTGCACAGAATTACCTCACATCAGAAAAATAAAGAGTCGTCAGTGACCCGATTGCACCTGTGAAAAAAGAGGTTCACGTCTTCAGTGATGCGAGTGAAAGCGCATACTGCACAGCTGCCTACATGAGCGTTATCCCATGGTCAGTGCACGGTAACTCTTAGAACTGCAAAAACAAGAGTAGCGGCACTTAAAAAAGTAACATTACCGAGACTAGGACTCCTCGGTGCTCTCATCAGAGCTAGACTCAGTCAGTATGTCATTACGCACCTTGAAATGGAAAATAAATGAGTGCCACTGTGGAGTGAAACCCATTGTGGAAAATAGAGTCAGATCCAGATTCTCACAGAACCTGAGCAGTGGATTTTTTGCATAGCAAAAAGTTCAAAGGAATAAAAATACTGAAAATAAAAGACCACAGTGACCTTAATTGAATGCTGCGTGTTACTGCCCGGGTCCGACGATTCATTAACAATAACAGAACAATGAAGAAAAAGCACCGGAGCATTAACTGCTGAAGGAATCGCTGAAGCTGAGCTTTATTGGATCCAGTTAACGCAGGAACAAAGTTTCAGTCCAAAATGAAGTCTCTAAGTCTCTTTTTGGATGACAGTGGAGTACTAAGAGTGGGAGGCAGATTACAGATGAGAGGATTACAGTTTGAACAAAAGCATCTTTGCATCCTCCCTGCAAATTACATGTTTTCTGAGCTTACTGTAAGAAAATGTCACCAGCAAGTGCTGCAATCTGGTCTCCAGGACACACTTAACCAAGCGAGAGGAAGATTCTGGATCATTTTAACTAACAGATTTTCCATTTAGTTTCGACTGGCTTTTTGGATTGTCAGTGCTGTTAAAGTAGTAAACAATTATTAATGCTACTTTAACGGCACTGACAATCCAAAAAGCCAGTCGAAACTAGATGGAAAATGTGTGTAGTTCAAAACGTGACGCAGCTTTTACTTCTTCGCCACCTACAGAGTTTGCACGATCAATGTACGATCATTCAAAAACCCCATGCTATTTCCCATAGACATTTGACCGAGGGAACCGGAGCCTCGGAGGCGGGATTTATTCTTCAGAGGTCTATTCCCGTCCCATCACCTTCACCCACACCAGCAGCGAAGAGCCTGTCCCTCTAACTCCATCTCATTTTCTGATTGGTCAGCGTCTTACATTGCTCCCATCCGCTGGCTACGTAACCGAGGCTGCCCCCAACACAGACCAACGTCAGATAAATAAAAGGTGAAAATACAGACAGCGCTTAATAAATAACTATTGGTTCCGCTGGAAGAAAGAATATTTCCTGGAGCTACGATTTGCATATTGCTCATCTCCTGTCAAAAGATGCACAGAATTAAAGTGGAGATGTTGTCGAAAATGGGAAGAATCAAAGAAGTTTATACTGGAAGAGATGGAAAGGTACGCTCTTGTCTTGTTATGCTACCTCTAGGAACCTACTAAGAAGACCAGTACAACTACTGTATCCCCATGAGCTGGAGTTGAACCTACTAAGAAGACCGGTACAACTACTGTATCCCCATGAGCTGGAGTTGAACCTACTAAGAAGACCGGTACAACTACTGTATCCCCATGAGCTGGAGTTGAACCTACTAAGAAGACCAGTACAACTACTGTATCCCCATGAGCTGGAGTTGAACCTACTAAGAAGACCGGTACAACTACTGTATCCCCATGAGCTGGAGTTGAACCTACTAAGAAGACCGGTACAACTACTGTATCCCCATGAGCTGGAGTTGAACCTACTAAGAAGACCGGTACAACTACTGTATCCCCATGAGCTGGAGTTGAACCTACTAAGAAGACCAGTACAACTACTGTATCCCCATGAGCTGGAGTTGAACCTACTAAGAAGACCGGTACAACTACTGTATCCCCATGAGCTGGAGTTGAACCTACTAAGAAGACCAGTACAACTACTGTATCCCCATGAGCTGGAGTTGAACCTACTAAGAAGACCGGTACAACTACTGTATCCCCATGAGCTGGAGTTGCACCTACTAAGAAGACCAGTACAACTACTGTATCCCCATGAGCTGGAGTTGAACCTACTAAGAAGACCAGTACAACTACTGTATCCCCATGAGCTGGAGTTGAACCTACTAAGAAGACCAGTACAACTACTGTATCCCCATGAGCTGGAGTTGAACCTACTAAGAAGACCAGTACAACTACTGTATCCCCATGAGCTGGAGTTGAACCTACTAAGAAGACCAGTACAACTACTGTATCCCCATGAGCTGGAGTTGAACCTACTAAGAAGACCAGTACAACTACTGTATCCCCATGAGCTGGAGTTGAACCTACTAAGAAGACCAGTACAACTACTGTATCCCCATGAGCTGGAGTTGAACCTACTAAGAAGACCAGTACAACTACTGTATCCCCATGAGCTGGAGTTGCACCTACTAAGAAGACCAGTACAACTACTGTATCCCCATGAGCTGGAGTTGAACCTACTAAGAAGACCAGTACAACTACTGTATCCCCATGAGCTGGAGTTGAACCTACTAAGAAGACCAGTACAACTACTGTATCCCCATGAGCTGGAGTTGAACCTACTAAGAAGACCAGTACAACTACTGTATCCCCATGAGCTGGAGTTGAACCTACTAAGAAGACCGGTACAACTACTGTATCCCCATGAGCTGGAGTTGAACCTACTAAGAAGACCAGTACAACTACTGTATCCCCATGAGCTGGAGTTGAACCTACTAAGAAGACCAGTACAACTACTGTATCCCCATGAGCTGGAGTTGCAATGAGAACCAGAAGAGTCTCATTGGCCAGGAGTTTGTTGCAGCTTTAAAGGTTCTAAAAAGAAGCGCACCTTAGTAGTGACGTCACACACAGACTGTTCTGAATGAACTGATGACCGTGGGAGGGGGGTTATATATTTACCATGGCAATTGTTTGACTTGTTGATTTACAACTCAGCGTCATGTGAAAAACAAAAGAGATGTCCAGTTTGTGTCATTCTGTATTTGAAGATGTCCTGCAATACCCTAGAGCAGTGGTCCTTCTTTGAGGCTCTCCCTGTAGCTCCCAAAAATAATAGAAAACGGCATGTAATAAAATAAGCCAATGTTCCGTTTTGCAAGTGCTTCTCGCTCTCTCTCTTGATCAGTGATGGGAATAACGGCGTTATATATATATCAGCATTAGTCACGTTACTTCTCTCTCTCTCTCTCTCTCTCTCTCTCTCTCTCTCTCTCTCTCTCTCTCTCTCTCTCTCTCTCTCTCTCTCTCTCTCTCTCTCTCTCTCTCTCTCTCTCTCTCTCTCTCTCTCTCTCTCTCCTGTTCTTCCTTGGTTATTGGGCACGAGACAATCGCAGTAATGATGACGATTGGCTGAGGTAGAGTAACATTTCACGGTAAGCCAATCAGAGGTAGAGTTGGGCGGGTGTTGTTTACACATTCAAAAGCACACAGAGTCGGACACACAAAGACACAAGTGAGTCAACGAGAAACAGGAATGGTGAGCCCAAATAATCCAAAAGTACCCTTCTTTAAATGGAAGTGCAGCCATTACTTTTCACTCCAAGACATTATTGGAACGAGTAATGTAAGTAGTGTAATCGTGAAATGCACAAAAGTGCCTCTTCACGTACGGTTTGTGCAGGGTTTGATGTGGTTAAGGTCAGAGTCCGTCGACCCCTCCGGACAGCTTTTGGGGTTTTTCCTTACCGGGCGTGATGACCACCCCGTTGCCGTTGACGACGGGGCTGTCGTCGTCGTCCTCCTCGGGGGGCTCCAGGCTGCTGCGCTGCTCCATGTTGCTGACCGACTGGTTCCTCTTCCTCTTGCCCTGGGCGCTGGGCCGGGCTCCGGGCAGCAGCGCCTCGCTCACATTCAGGGGCGGGGCCGAGGGGGACGGCTCCGCGGGCGGCTTTGGGGTCCCGTAGAAGTTATCTGTGGGACGGCCTGGTGTTAATTATTATTATTACTTAGTGGTGCATTAAAGTACTAGATTAGTAAGTATGTAGTGGTAATGGACAGACACATGCAGTGTGAGGGTTTGGACACATTAAGTATTGATTGGCATGTCTGCCTTCAAGATGTCTACACAGTATCTACTGTATGTGTATGGACATATTCAGTGGGTACTGTATTCAGTGGAGGCTTCTCCAGTGAGGAGAGGGAGGAAGATCCTCCTTAACATTGTTGAGAATAAAAAGTGTAGATTGCCCAGACTACTGTAATGAATTAATCCCCTTAAATATGACTACTTTAATGCCTTTGTATATGTAATGTTCGTTTCCCTGGGTAAAGGGACATTAGCATCCCCTATCGCCTATTGGATATTACTGCGGGGAGGACGTTCCTCCCTCAGCCTCCATTGACTCCCATTCATTTCTTTGGAACTACTGGCGGCCGGTGGATAACATGGGGGTCAATGGGAGAGAGGAGGAAAGTCCTCCTCTGAGTGGGTGGGACTAGCTGAGGGATCTGAATCGCGTCAACGTCTATTCACGAATAGGCAGGAGCCCTGGCTGCGCTATGAACCAATAAGCAGGAGCCCTGGCTGCGCTATGAACCAATAAGCAGGAGCCCTGGCTGCGCTATGAACCAATAAGCAGGAGCCCTGGCTGTGGAGCAGCCCGGAGGGAGGGTTTATCCCTTGAAGTCACTAGGCTACGAGAACCAACGAACCCGCTCGTATGCCTCGTTTCCACCGAGCGGTGCTCTACTGTTCGTTGAGGTACAGTGCGGCTCTGTTTGCTTATATTGGTGTTTCCACCGAGCGGTGCGGTTCGGTTCGCTTATATTGGTGTTTCCACCACCAAAAGTCTGAGCGCTGAGCCTACCTATTTTTCGGTTTCCGTTGGGTTAGCAAGCCACCTGAAAGGGTGGCGAAAACGTGGAGCTACACACGCTGTTATTCTGAAATCACTTAAAATATCCTGTTTGGTATGACCAGGTCACTGATATCTTTGCAACACAAACAGCGAGGAGGATTGACTTGATCTATAAATGAAGTCCCTCTATCTTAATTGGCTTAACACCATGACCAACATTCTGAAACATCCATTAACATCCACATTTGCCTCAAAGAATGTTAACAATGTCAATAGTTGTGAATGATGTTCTTGTTGTTCTTTTAATTGTTTGTTACTCTGACAGTTCTGTTTAATATTGTGGAAAGGATGTTTGTGAATGATTCAGAGCATGATGCATTTTAAATGGCATCACTTTAGGTCTTGTGTCTTCATTTTTCTTAAAACAATTGTAGCTGAAAATAAACATAGCCAAATTACAACCAATAGGTCATTGAGGGCAAAAATAGGCCCAATGATAGGCCCAGATTTTTTTATTTAGTTTTACAAATCAGGTAGGCCTGATTTGACTAATTGGCTTTGCATCCTTTCCTTCTGCCTTTGTAGTCCAAGACAGGCTGCCCACCAGCTTTCAAAGTACAATGCTGGTGGATTTGTATCAATTTTATTCACATAATTATCCCTCCCTGCTATTTTGTAGTTCACCAAAACACCCTGAAACAACTTGATTCTCACATATGACGCCATACACCACTAACAGTACAAGCAGGCCAATGGCAACCAAGCGCACAGTCCTTCCTCCCTCACTTTAAAAACCACCAGCCGCCACTGCTGTATATATTCATACATATGTTCAGTTTGGGTGCTGACAATCCCTATTCACCCCTTGGCCCTCACCCATAGCCCTACCCCTCACTTTTGCGTGTTCACCCGTAGGGGTAAGACTGTCCCTAAAGTCGTTTCATTGGGGGGGGGTCCTAGGCAAGATGGCGGTGAGAGATGCAAGTGGTAAATGCAGTGTGCAGTTTTGCCAAATATTTTCCAAGCTAAGTCGCTATTGGTTGCTCAGAAAGTTGCTAAAAATGCATCAACACATGCTTTCGGTCCCCAATAAACACCCCTCCACTACGTCCTTGTCTCTGGTGATTGTTCCTGCAGTCTCTGTGCATCAACAGCTGTTGTCTCTACTAGGTCACTGGTACAGCGAATGCACAAATAGTGCAAATGGTATGAATTCATCTGATCTCCTGATCTAAAGAGATTTTACATTTTGTTTTCCTTTGTACAATAGCTAAGTCCTCGATTTTTTTCATCAAAGTAAAAATGTCTTTGCCTCGTTAAGCTGTTTTCACATTAAGCCTTTAGGATGGCCCCAACGATGTCACAACTTTCAGTCCAATGGAGAGCCAAAAGCGCTCGCAGGTGTGGCTGTTTACACTTTTCCAAACTGGAAGCAGAAAGACTGAAATAATCCCCCAATTTAGAGAAGAAATCGTATTCTCCCCAGATGTGGAGTCTGGGGT
Source organism: Micromesistius poutassou (assembly GCF_964030765.1). Lineage (NCBI taxonomy): Eukaryota > Metazoa > Chordata > Actinopteri > Gadiformes > Gadidae > Micromesistius > Micromesistius poutassou. Next base: position 1,795,892 of record NC_140283.1, read on the forward strand.
GTGTGTGTGTGTGTGTGTGTGGAGCTCTGTCTGGGGGGTGTGTGTGTGTGGAGCTCTGTCTGGGGTGTGTGTGTGTGTGTGTGTGTGTGTGTGGAGCTCTGTCTGGGCGGTGTGTGTGTGTGTGTGTGTGTGTGTGTGTGTGTGTGTGTGTGTGTGTGTGTGTGTGGAGCTCTGTCTGGGCGGTGTGTGTGTGTGTGTGTGTGTGTGTGTGGTGCTCTGTCTGGGCGGTGTGTGTGTGTGTGTGTGTGTGTGTGTGGAGCTCTGTCTGGGCGGTGTGTGTGTGTGTGTGTGTGTGTGTGGAGCTCTGTCTGGGCGGTGTGTGTGTGTGTGTGTGTGGAGCTCTGTCTGGGCGGTGTGTGTGTGTGTGTGTGTGTGTGGAGCTCTGTCGGGGCGGTGTGTGTGTGTGTGTGTGTGTGGAGCTCTGTCTGGGCGGTGTGTGTGTGTGTGTGTGTGTGTGGTGCTCTGTCTGGGCGGTGTGTGTGTGTGTGTGTGTGTGTGTGTGTGTGGAGCTCTGTCTGGGCGGTGTGTGTGTGTGTGTGTGTGGAGCTCTGTCTGGGGGCTGTGTGTGTGTGTGTGTGTGTGTGTGGTGCTCTGTCTGACTGAGCCGTCTGATAGAAAGTTGAGCTTTTCGTAAACGTATTGTTTAGCGGTACGGTGTGTGGATGGTGATGCTCCGTCTGAGCAGCAATGTGTTGAATGTGTCCGAGGGTTCAGTGTTTGACACATATAACATATCGCTACAGAACGGACACGTCACATAAAACATCGCTCATCATAACGCTCATACACAACAATGGCACTAAAAAGGTATCACAAAGTTGCCACTCGGCCAGACCAGTCTATGGACCAGTTGGTCTAGTGTCGTCTGGCCTGTGGGGTTGCAGGGCGTTAGGGAGGGAGGGGGTTACCAACCTTCATATGTTCCGCTCTCGAGCAAGGCACCACTCTGCTCCAGTTCCATAAAGCGCTCCACACTCACGAAGTTGTAGTCCACCCCAGGCACCTCTCCCTCCTTGGGCTGCCTGGTGGTACCTGCAGGACGGACACACACACATTCAGCGGACCCTTCTACCCAGAGACACCTTTCAGATTCATACTAAGCTGGGGGGGGGGGGGGCATTGTGTTTGGGACCCAGTCCCACACTGCCCTTACACAAGACTAGACTATCCTCCCCCCTACACACACAAGAAAAAAGACTGCCATGAAATGAAATTATTTTTACAATTTATTTATTCTTTTGAAATTAATGAATGGTATGTGAACAAAGCAGCGAAAAAAATGGTTAGACCAAATTTGTTAGGTGGCAACCAAATGAGCCCTGTTAGATTGTAGCTGTTTCTGATTTACTTTCAACAGAATCGTCTGAAGCGAAAGGAGGAGCATTACTCTGATTGGCTGGTAGGAGCGTCACTCTGATTGGCTGGTAGGAGCGTCACTCTGATTGGCTGGTAGGAGCGTCACTCTGATTGGCTGGTAGGAGCGTCACTCTGATTGGCTGGTAGGAGCGTCACTCTGATTGGCTGGTAGGAGCGTCACTCTGATTGGCTGGTAGGAGCGTCACTCTGATTGGCTGGTAGGAGCGTCACTCTGATTGGCTGGTAGGAGCGTCACTCTGATTGGCTGGTAGGAGCGTCACTCTGATTGGCTGGTAGGAGCGTCACTCTGATTGGCTGGTAGGAGCGTCACTCTGATTGGCTGGTAGGAGCGTCACTCTGATTGGCTGGTAGGAGCGTCACTCTGATTGGCTGGTAGGAGCGTCACTCTGATTGGCTGGTAGGAGCGTCACTCTGATTGGCTGGTAGGAGCGTCACTCTGATTGGCTGGTAGGAGCGTCACTCTGATTGGCTGGTAGGAGCATTACTCTGATTGGCTGGTAGGAGCGTCACTCTGATGGTCTTTTGAACAACGTCAGGCGACGGCCATATTTGGAAATAAATGACAAGCCAAGGCTAGACTGATAGCCGTAGCGAACCGCAAACTGAATGTCTTGGATGGTCTCCCGAGGCTAACGTTAGCACATATTAAATTTTAAATCCAATTTTCGGAGTCTCATTTCAACAATTTTTAAATTTGAAATATCGTCTGAGATACAGATGCTACAAAAAAAAATGTAAATTCCTTCAGCATGGCCTACTTGAAGAAGGAGGAGGGGAGGGTGGTTCAGTGTTGATCAGGTGTTCAATTTAACTAATGATTTATAAAGTTGGCCTAGGGCCAAAAGGAGATTTTGTAAACCGCAATCCGTCTATGTTGCAAGAGCCTAAACTAGTAGTTCAGACCAAGATGGATCATGTCCCCCAGCGAGGTAGACCACCAGGCTGTGGGAGGAGGGGCCACGAGCCACAGGGCAGCCCCTTCAGGGACCCGGATCCTCATGGGACCAGGTGCTCTGCTTACGTCTCTTTTGTTATTATCTCACATTTTATTTGCCTGGGTGCTGAAACCTTTTTTAGATTGCTTTTAATTGTTGTCGTTTCGAAAATACATGAATCTTGCATTTGGAAGTGTCTCTACGTATTTATCAATGACCATAGGCCATAGACCCTCCGTTACGATCAGAACTCTAAGTCACACGACAGAGACTATTAAGCCTGGCTTATTATTATCATTATTATTATTATTATTATTATGCCCCAGACAGAAGGGCTGTACTGTTTTAGGGGTTACACAAGGATAGGCGTAGCCTACGTTGTTTAGTAGTTCATAAGGTAGGATATAATAATAATGGCAACAATAACAATCTTTGATAATATAATTGAATTAAAGAATAAATAATAATGAATGAAGCAATTTGGAAATACTACTACTACTACTACTCTGCAATACTACATTTGTTCAGACCACATCGATTTTGGGTGCAAGGTGGTCTTTTGGAAAGCCAATGGCAGGACGTTGTAGACCAAGGGATTCTAGTCAGTCCCATGGAGAGGAACGGACAAAGAAATGTGTGTGTGTGTGTTATTTTTAATTTGATAGGATTGCAGCCAGTGGAGAATGAGAGCAGGAAGGAGTTATAAATAGCTTACAGATGTGTTGATTACAGTAATAAAGACTATAGGAAGGAACCAGTCAATGAGGGAGGAAGACAGAGAGAGAGGGAGAGAGGATATGCAAATGGAGGATTTATGTTATGATCTTGTGTTGTAAACACAAACACAGACACAAACACACACACACTGCCCCTGGCAGTATGTTAAGATGATTACGCTTACTCTGCCAGACTTTAAACTTTTGAACTCAAATGTTCAAATGTTTCCTCTTGAGTTCAGGTGTTCAACTTCCATACGTATAAGCCGATATAATCACTCAAAGTTAAGTTGTGTTCGGCGTGGCTGGAGTCCACGGACCCGCTCCTGAGGGGGACACGGATCAGCGTTTCACTGTTTCGTTGAGTTGAGTTTCGCCTCCATCAACGTTACCGTATGACAACAATAGACGTGCAGTCATTGCGCTTTTTATTTTATTTTATTTCCCATCATAACCTTTCCCGGGAATCAGGAAATAGTCTTGATCAGATTCCGATTTCCCGGGAATCCCATCTCCCGGGATTAAAACCTAATGACGACCCGCCCACGTTGAAGAGGTTCTTTTTTAGATGGAAACGCGACGTGCCTGGAACCAAACCAAGTCGTGCCGCGCTAAGTCGTGGCGAATTGAGCTGGTACTGTCGGTGGAAAAGCGGCATAAGGTACCGTACTGTAAAACTAATTTTATTTCACTGACATATCACCATATTCATTCCATCCAAACTGTTTTTGACTTGTTTTGAAAATTCATCTAGACCTCTATACATTTTCCCAGTCAAAGAAAACCATACAATGGAAATGAAGTTTGACTCCAACTGGAGCTGATATATTTGAGAAGAATACAAAAATATATAATAAAACAAAACTGTAAAAACAGGTAAAAACGATAACACTTTTTAGATAAACACGCTGGCAGCAACTTGAACATATATAACTAACTAACTAACTATAACTATACTATACTAACTATAACTACTATAACTACTATACCTTGTCACAACTAAACCTTTGTAAGAAGCGTGTTGTAGGAGCGTATGTCTCTGTCTCTACTAACGGAGTGTCTGCTCTGAGCATGCACTCTGCGCTCCTGGTGCGTATTATGCTAATCTGCCAGACGCACTCTGAAGTTTACGCAAGGCGACATCTTGGGTATCCATTGGTCAATTTGGATGATTGACCCCTCTATCGAACCATCAGTCGAACCCTACCCACTCACAGCAAAAACAGTTGTTCTTGCTATGTAAAGACCCGTAGATTGTCAGGAATCATTTCAAAGTGACACAGAGTCTTGGATTAGCTGTGTTATGCCCTCAAACACAACTTTTGATCTCAAAACAATAAAGGTAAGACATAATTTATGTGAAGAGTTTGTGTGATGTTGTTCTTCCCGTTACGTGGGTATGCACCATGGACATGTTGCAGCATGGTGGTGCTGTATACAGCACACGGAATACAAGTCGCCGCAGCTGCCCCGCCCCCGGGGGCGCTCTGGCTTAACAGGTTAAGGCACACAGGATGGACCGTCTGCGGACCTTGAACATCCAAAGAATTTGACTTCAACAAATATTTATATTCAACAAAGTTGCCCACACACCGTTGCCCCTGGTTGTTTCCCTCGGCCCCCAGCTACAACTTCAAACACGGCTGATACCTGGGGTCGCCACACAGCCACATGTTGTATCTTTCATTCATGTTCCTTTCTAACCTCAAGGTTGTCGGAGAGACATCCAAGGCACACTTCTAGGACCACATCTAGGAACACATCTAGGTTTTACCATCATAACCTAATGAAAGCCAACTGCTTGAAGCTCCACAACCCACCACGAGCCACCGCATGGGGAATTCTCCTCACCCTCATGTGGGTTTGGTGTGTCTTAGGGTTTAATAGTTATGTTTTTGGGACAGTATGAGGAGATTTTAATAGTTATTAGTTATAAGTGTACCCAAAATCACTCACTAATAGCTCCACATATATATGGGCCAGGAGCACGATCGTCCGCTCAATGGATGGATAACTTGGGAGAATATAGATCTGTATATTAAATATATACAAACCTGGTCTGAGTTGATGCAGGTAAACACATCAGAAACAGCTAATTTTACTTGCGCCTGAATGCCATTCCAAATCAGAGAAGGGCTGTTGATTATGACCAAGTTCCCTTACGGTCAACAGACGTATTTGTGAATGAAATAAAAGAAAATGAAAGCAAATGCCAAGAAATCATCAAATGTCAAATTTTGACACATCTAAGAGGCCATATATGGTCGAAAATACATTGTGTGTATAATGCAAATGCTTGTAGTAGTTTCATATTGAACCCACACTGAGTCAATAATTCTCCCTCAAGATCACTTGGTCTAGTTTTTGCTTATTAAGTACATTTGGTATGAATGATAATGTGTCATTCCATTTGATAATCTCATTTACCTTAAATTGGAGTGGATTTAAAATAGAATTTTAAAAATGTGATTAATCACGAGTTAACTCACCAATACTATGCGATTAATCGCAATTAAAACTTTTAATCGTTGCCCAGCCCTAATATATATAAAATTCCTTCTCAAGTTTTCTTTCAGGAGATTGTTGAGGCTGCTCCCACCAAAGAGCCCACCCCTCCACCTCAGGCACCTCTTTTTTTTTTCAGAATCAGAAAAGGTTTATTGCCAAATACATTTTCACATATGAGGAATTTGTCTTGGTCTTCAGTGCGCACGATATTTACAAACAATAAACAGTAAACAATAAACAATAAAGCAAGTACTGCTAAAAAATAAAATAAAAAGACACTATATACATATGAACCGTAATAAGAAGAATAATATATACAATTGTGCAGAATGATGCAAGTAGTGCAAAACTTATTGTCATCATAGGCAGATGACTGTGTGTGGTGGTGGGTGAAGGGGGGGTAGTGTGCGCCTCAGTGTCCTGGAGGCGTGCAGGTCCTGGAGGGACGGCAGGTTGCAGCCGATCACCTTTCCAGCACAGCGGATGATACGCTGCAGTCTGCTCCTGTCTTTGACCGTAGCAGCAGCGTACCAGATGGTGATGGAGGAGGTGAGGATGGACTCTATGATGGAGGTGTAGAAGTGCACCATCATTGGTTGAATGATGTACTTCCAGCTGCCACAGGAAGTACATCCTCTGCTGTGCCTTTTTGGTGACGCAGCTGACGTTCTGCTCCCACTTGAGGCTGGCTGATGACTGTGCCCAGGAAGCGGAAGGACTCCACAGTGTCGACTGGGGAGTCACACAGAGTGATGGGGGAGGGTGGGGCTGCGTTCCTCCTGAAGTCCACAACCATCTCCACTGTCTTTAGAGCATTGAGCTCTAAGTTGTTTTGGCCACACCAGGTCACCAGGTGGTCAATCTCCCACCTGTAGGCAGTCTCATCTCCACCAGAGATGAGCCCAATGAGGGTGGTGTCATCCGCAAACTTCAGGAGCTTGACGGACTGGTGACTGGAGGTGCAACTGTTGGTGTACAGGGAGAAGAGCAGGGGAGAAAGAACGCAGCCCTGAGGGGATCCGGTGCTGATGGTCAGGCTGTTGGAGACATGCTTCCCCAGCTTCACATGCTGCTTCCTGTCAGACAGAAAGTCAGTGATCCACCGGCAGGTGGAGTTGGGCACGTGCAGCCGGGAGAGCTTGTCCTGTAGCAAAGTCGGGATGATGATGTTGAAGGCAGAGCTGTAATCCACAAACAGGATCCTGGCGTAGGTTCCTGCTGAGTCCAGGTGCTGGAGGATGAAGTGGAGGGCCATGTTTACAGCATCGTCCACAGACCTGTTGGCTCTGTAGGCGAACTGCAGGGGGTCCAGGAGAGGGTCCGTGATGGATTTGAGGTGTGACAGGACAAGGCGCTCAAAGGACTTCATGACCACAGAGGTCAAGGCGACTGGTCTGTAGTCTTTGAGTTCTATGGGCCTTGTTTTTTTGGGATGGGGATGATGGTGGAGGATTTAAAACAGGCTGGTACATGTCTCCAGCGAGGTGTTAAAAATGTCTGTAAACACTGGAGACAACTGATCTGCACAGTGCTTGAGGGTGGAGGGGGAGACAGAGTCCGGTCCAGCTGCCTTGGGGGGTCTCTGTCTCTTAAACAGTCTGTTGACATCCCTCTCCAGGATGGAGAGAGGTGTCGGAGGGGGGGAGGGGGTCTCAGAGGTAGGCAGGAGAGGAAACGCCTGGGCTCCTGCTGAGGTGGGGGGGGAGGGTGTGGTGATCTGGGGATGGTGAATGGGGGTACGGGGGATGGTAACATGACTACATTGCCTGTCGAATCTGCAGTAGAACTCGTTCAGGTCGTTGGCCAGGTGTGGGTCGTCGATGGAGTGGGGGGCAGACGGTTTGTAGTTGGTGAGCAGTCTCGGACCCTTCCAGATAGACGCTGGGTCGTTATCTGAGAACTGCTGTTGGAGTCTCTGTTAATACGAGAGTTTAGCATCTCTCACCGCCTTGCTAAACTTGTATTTGGACTCCTTAAACCGGTCTTTGTCTCCGCTCTGAAACGCCTTCTCCTTTGCCAACCTTAGCTGTCCGAGTTCTGCTGTAAACCAGGGTTTGTTATTGTAGATCACCCTGCTGCGAGATGGTACACAGCTGTCCTCACAGAAGCTGATATAAGATGTCACAGCATCTGCGTACTCATCAAGACTGTTGGTGGCAGACCTGAAAATATCCCAGTCAGTGCAGTCCAAGCACGCCTGAAGATCCTCCACAGCCTCACTAGTCCACTTCTTAGACGTCCTCACAACAGGTTTACAGAGTTTTAATTTCTGCCTGTATGCAGGAATCAGGTGGACCATGACGTGGTCAGAGTGTCCCAATGCAGCGCGGGGGACGGCGTGATAGGCCTTCTTTAACGTTGTGTAACAGTGATCCAGCGTGTTCTCCTCTCTGGTTGGGCACTTAATGAGCTGGCGGTATTTGGGGAGCTCATGGCTGAGATTTCCTCTGTTAAAGTCACCGAAGACAATAACAAAGGAGTCCGGGTTAGTCCGCTCCACGTCCAGTATCTGGTCGGCCAGCTGACGTTGTGCCTCCTGCACGTTGTTCTGCGGTGGAATGTAAACACCGACCAGAATGAATGTTACGTCTTTACACCAGCCACTGTTGATGTAGAAACAGATACCTCCACCTTTTGTTTTGCCGCAAAGCTCCGTGTCACGGTCCGCTCTGAACAGCTGGAAGCCTGCCAGCTGCAGCGCAGAGTCCGGTGTTGATCCACACAGCCAAGTTTCCGTGAAGCACAAAACAGAAGATGAAGAAAAGTCTCTGTTCCTCCTCACCAGTAGCTGGAGCTCGTCCAGTTTGTTGCACAGTGACGTTGACGTTGGAGAGAAATATTCCCGGTAGCGGAGCGCGTTGTCCGCGTCGGCGGAGCCGCACGAGCGCCCCGGCTCGTCTCCCTCTCCTGCGCCGTCTCACTGCGTGAACAAAGGTGAGCGCACCATTGAACAAAATGTCCAGTATTTCCACGGATGGGATGAGAAAGTTGGGAAACAAGTCCACAGGAGTTGTTTCCCCGATGTTCATGAGCTCTTCTCTGGTGAAAGGGCTCCGGGTGATAAGGCGAAACACTAAATTAACAAACAAAACAAGACAAATCGCTGTGCAGCGAAACACCGAGGCAGCCATCCGCGGTGCCCCACAACCCCTAGGAAGAAAGAGAGATGAACCATCCACTGATGTGATTGATAAAATGTGATTGTTAATGCCTGTTTGTAATGTGCAATATTAGTTCCATTATATCACTGGGTCTTGTTTGTAAGATTTTTTTTTCAAATTGATTGCACACTACTTCAAGTTCTATTTTTATTCTGGTTTTATATATTATCTTTTGGTACAATGTTAAATGCAATATAAAAATAACAGATTATTATCTAATCAAACCACAGATATTATAGTATCAAAAGATTTATTCTGAAATTAAAGTTGTGGACATTAATTTATTCTGAAATTAATATCCTCAAGCAATAAGCCGCCTCCGCAAACCATGCATGGCTCTGAAGTGGAAGTCCTGCTCCAGCTCTAGCTCCACGTTGAACCACAAACCCAGGATGGGCACCTTAACATATAACTTACAGTACGACGGACGTCATTTAGTCTGAATTGGAAGGACTTTTACTACTTGGAACTAGTTACATACAATGCATGTGTACGGTATTCTATCCTATCAGACCTGCACACGGATCAAAACACAAATCAAAGTAAACTGTCTATTTGACATTACGTGTATCACAAAGGGGTTGATCCAACAACATTAACGTTAGTTATACTAGCATGTCGGGTAGCTACTTTAACTGCAACAAAACTTTTTGCCGTATATTCTAAATAACTGAAACTGATCCACCAGCATTCCCAGGCGTGGAAAACTGCCTCACAACTGGAGCTGTGTCCCTCGACGGGACATGCGTAATGGCGCCAGTGTGTACGGCCTGCCGTCTGCTACCATCTGTTCTACCCTCTCTCTGTGTTTTTTTTTAATTCTGTCATATCTCTACAGATGTATGATCGTCAATCTCTCATTGATATCCGATGTTTTACTGAAAGACTGCCGCACCATGAATTGGGACTGCGTGGAAACTCCTTTCACCCCCCTCCATTTCTGTCGGATATCCCTGCTTGCATTCGCCGCGCTGCTGTACTACCACACAGGAAGCGCAAACGCCGGGGTAGGCGCAGCGGCCTCGCCCATGGACCCGATCGCCACGCTTCCTGAACGGGCGCTCCCTTGAACCCGCATACACCTGGCTGAGGCCCCTTTCCGTTCCCCTGGAGGATTTCCACACCCGAGGCGTGCGCTCATCTTGCCTCCGCAGAGGAGGGGTGAACTGTCCTAACCTGCGGCCATTAGGCCGGGCAACCCGGAAACCATATGGCTCGGATACCGCTAAGACTGCCCTGGTAAACGCAAGATCTGTTGTCAACAGTGGCGGATTAAGGTGGTTATTGGCCCCTAGGCTATGGTTTGTGTGAGGTCCACTTTCTGATGGCCCACACACACATACTCCGGGCACACTTGCACAGTGTTCGAATTACGTGGGTGCCAGAGGGAGCCGAGCTCCCATAAAGTGAGGACTGGCTCCCATAAAGGCAACAAAGTCAAAAAGCTGAGGGGGTCTCTCATATCTGAAGGTGTCTGCCATATGTGCATTTAATCTTAAACAACGCTCATTATCTCTTACCATTCATTATCTCTTACCATTAAAGACGTTAATTAATTAAAATATAGGCTAAAATATACAGATTCCTGTGAGACCAGGTTGTCTTAATTACATCTGTCGCATATGTCAGGTAAAAACTAAATGTCAAGGGAAAGAGGCGGTGGTTATTTTGAAAAAGTATTTTGATTGCTTATTAAGTTCACTCGTTGCTTATAATGGTTTATTCGTTTCCCTGTATCATTTCCTTAATTTAGAAGACAGTTTTGTTCATTTTTGAATTGTAAAATAAATAAAACAATTTTTGTTGCGAGTTTTTGAAATTAATGGAAGCGAGTCGAGCTGACCTTGCCTGCTATACCCATGGCCAAAAATAAGGAACAGCTAAGTCAATATCCTTAATTCAAACATGCCGTTCCATTTGGCCTCAATTGGCTACGGATGCGAACTTGGAATGAACACGCGCAACAGGGATTTCTAAAGGTTACTGTACAGTGGTGGGTGCGTCAGGAGCTGAATCATCACTACGGTAGAGCTAAGAAGGTTCTACGAGCGCTTCGGACCAACCCTACCAACGAATGACGTACAAAAGAGATTCGTAGCAAAGAACGTTGCAGGAAACACGCAAAATGTTACGGTAGAACTTAAAGAAGAGGTTACGAATACCGGCGCTTTTGCGAATGGTAAGGCTATGTTTGCGGTGCACCAACTTTTTTTATGAGATAGAGAGACCCCCTTAAAGATGAAAAGATCATTTGAACCCTGCACTTGCATACACACACCCAGACACAAATCAAACCGCTGTGCAATACTCGAATAAAAGAAAGACATACAAATACAATACATAGTGTTTATCCTCCTTATCCTTTAATTGTGTGATAGACCGTACATGCAACTGCCAGCAACCATTTAAATGTGTCTGAACGTCAATGATTTGGGCTAGGCTAGTTATTGGTCATTCGAAATAAAGCCCTCCTTCAGGTCAGGGGAGCTGGCCAAGTTGAAGTCAACGTAAGCTCGCAAACTTTTTGCTGTCTATCAAGCAGAGACGGCTTTTCATTGGCTCGCACCAGTGTGTGCCCCAGGCCAATGGTATGGCTTTTCTGTTTTTTTTTTTAAATCACCACACGATTGGACAATTCAGCGAATCAATCAAATAGACTACCTCCCTCAGCAACACTCGCGCAACACAACTACAGCAGAGAAGAGATGGATCGCTAACTAGCAGAGAGTTGTAAAAGCACTTTCCACCCATTTCAGCGGAGGAATTGGACTCCCCAAGTAAGTTACATGTACATGGCCTGTAGCATATAAACAATATAAAGCAACTGTCCCATATTTCTAACTGCATTTGAAATAGCCATTGAGACACAAAAATGGATGCTATAGGACAGTGATCATGATTTGCCTCAATATCATAATAACAATGGGTAAGCTTGTAAGCTTGCCCAGGCCCTGCAAGTCAGGATGTAGGCTATGAATCAGAATGAATAGTAGGTAATAGGTAGTGGCCATCCCCAAAATGCACCAGAATACAGGAAATCTAATCTACCAAATTCATTTTTTTCTATTACTGTGCCCCACCAACAATTTTTTATCACCAGCCGCCACTGATTATTACTCTTTAGAAGTTTTTCTGACAGAGAACTCCTTAATGAGGCTGGTAAAATCCAATTTGCGCAGAATATCGCTTTCAATGGACAGATCAGAGACGGGTGATTCAGTCTGTTTTGGGCCATTGTGGATCTCAGTCTATCTTCAACTAGCGCCAATTTTGAAAAAGAGCGCTCCCCGCTGGCGTTGGTTACAGGCAAAGTCATGAATAGTCGGAGTGCTATATCGACAAATGGAAACACTTGAGCTTTTCACTTTTTCAACATTTTGGCGCTATGCTGTCCAGCAGCCGTGACATAGTAACAAAACTGACTTTGAGAACTGGCCACATGACCCACACATCTACCCAATCAGCTGCTTCATTTTTAAATGTTTCTTGTTATGGGCCAATAGGGGGTCACGTTTTTTTTTATTTTAAGAAAAAGTTAAAATAGTCTGGCCACTTCGGACGTGGGCCCCTAGGCTGCAGCCTAGGGTAGCCTGTGCGTTAATCCGTGGCTGGTTGTCAACAAGACATTTATCCTTAATGACTTTTTTAAAACTCATGGACTGGATATACTGTGCGTAACAGAGACATGGCCGAATGTGGTTGAGTTTAGCCCTTTCTCCGAACTCCTGCCTTCTGATTGCACTTATTTCAGTTCTCCTCGAACGACGGGACGTGGAGGAGGTGTATCAGTTGTCTTTAAAAACTGTTTTAAGTGTAAGCAGCATCAGATTTTCACTACTGAAGTTTCAAACTCATGGTGTTCGAGCTAGAGCCTTCCCAGCCGGTTCTGTGTGCCGTGATATACCATCCACCGAAATACAACAAAGACTTTATAAATCACTTTTCTATTTTTTGTCGGCGATCATGCCTAATTATGGTAGGGTTTTAATTGTTTGCGATTTCAACATTCATGTATGCTGCCCCTCGAAGCCTCTTGTCAAAGATTTTCTTCACATTATCGACTCATTTAATCTCATAGTCGGTGACTGACTATACTCAAGTGCATGGCCACACGTGTGGGTTATTTGTGTCTAATCTCGATGTCCATGACGCTGTTTTCTCTGATCATAGGCCTGTTTTAATTGAAATATCCCTCCCTCGCCATAATGCTTATCAACGCGCTCTGGCGCTTCATAGCCGTATTTTAAACTCCACTGCTGCTGCGTGTTTCTCAGCTGTATTTTCCACTGCTGCTGAGAATCAACCTGATAAATTGATAGATCCTGATGATCTCACCACCTCATTCTACTCTACATGTCTTAGCATTCTTGATACTGTTGCCCACTGTTGTTAAAATGCTGCGTCCAAAATTAAAAACAGAACCTTGGCTTACTGATGTCACTTGCGTTAGCAGGCGGGAATGCAGGAGGGCTGAACACAAGTGGAAAAAAGATAAGCTACAAGTGTCTTTTGACATCTTAAAGGACAGCTGGGTAAATTATCAAAGAATAGTTAAATCCGAAAAGACTGAATATTTTTCCAATATTGTTTTACAGAACCACAACAACCCACAAATTATTCAATACAATTGATACTGTTCTAAACACCCCTCAGTCTACCTGGCTTGATGCCAGCCCCATCAGCTGTGAAAAAATTAAGAACTTTTTTGTAAACAAAATTGGCAGCATCAGAGCTCTTATTTCTACCTCCTCTTATGACCCTTCCATTTATGTCAACTGCCAAGCATTCTTTAAGCAGTTTGAGCCTGTGTCTCTCTCCCACCTCTATGACATCATTGGGCAAAACTTCATCCGGTCCTACAGACACTGTCCCTCGTCGTCTCATCAAAGACACTCTCGAGACTACTGGACCCAGTATTTTATCTATCATGAATAGCAGCCTCATCTCAGGTACTGTGCTAAAGCAATTCAAACATGCCATTGTCCAGCCTTTGATTAAAAAAACAAACTTGGACACTTCAGTCCACAGTCCCACCCTAAAAATTGCCATTTTTATCAAAAATTTTGGAGAAGCTTGTGCTCAAGCAAATAGTTCTTTTTAGACACACATAGCCTCCTAGAGCCCTTTCAATCTGGGTTTAAAGCTCTTCATAGCACTGAATCAGCACTGCTAAACGTTTTTAATGATCTGCTGTTAACTACTGATACAGGGGACTGTGCCATCCTGATCCTACTTGATCTTACAGCTGCATTTCACACAGTAGACCACAATATTTAAATTTCCCACCTGGAACACTGGGTTGGTATTAAGGGAACTGCTCTAGAGTGGTTCATATCCTACCTTGCGGACAGAAGTTTTTCTGTCAATGTTGGAGAACATACCTCCTCTTCAGCACCCCTCCCCTATGGGGTCCCCCAGGGTTTCTAACAGAGTGCTCTGCTACTCTTAGGTTCCATACTAAGAAAACACAGTTTCCACTGTTATGCAGATGATACCCAAATGTATATGCCACTCAAACGGCTTTTAGACTGTCTTGATGACATCAAATCATGGATGTCCATAAATTTCTTAAATTTAAATTTAAATAAAACAGAGATTATAGTGTTTAAGCCCAGTAAAGCTTGTAAATTTAGCATAGATTTAGGCTCCCTAGAACCTTATTTTAAGCACTCTGTTAGAAATCTTGGTGTAATTTTAGACAAAGATTTTAAACTGGACAAGCAAATGAACTGTGGTAAAATCCAGCTTCTTTTACCGAAGGCTTTTATAAAAGTAAAGCCCTTTTTATCCTTTAATTTTGAGACTGCAATACATGCTTTTATTTCTACCCGCCTTGACTATTGCAATGCTCTTTATGCTGGCATAAGCTCCTCCCGGCTTCAATTAGTCCAAAACTGCCCGTCTTTTAACAAGAACATGCAAGCGGGAGCACATTACTCCCGTACTTGCGGCTCTCCACTGGCTCCCTGTTCGTTTCAGGATTGATTTTAAAATTCTGTTATTTGTTTTTAAATCTCTGCAAGGACAAGGACTGCAAGAAATACGCTCCCCTGAGGTCACTGAGGTCCAATGACCAATTACTACTCACCATCCCTCCGTCAAGACTAAAGAGCAGGGGTGATCAGGCTTTTCAGTCGTTGGCCCCAGACTGTGGAACGAATTCCCTCTTCATGTTAGGCTAGCCCCTTCATTACCCATTTTCAAATCCCTCCTAAAAACTCATTTATTTTCTCTTGCATTTAACTCTGTATAAGTTGTATTATTGTCTGTGTCCTTTTTTGTGCTTTAAATTGTTTTTGTTATGTGTTTTTATAACTAGATAGTTGATTTGTACAGCACTTTGGTCAACTGTTGTTTTAAAAGGCTCTAAAAATAAACTTGACTTGACTTGAATAAGTCTTATTTTTTCCACATTTCTAGGATTGCTGACAATCGCAAAATTGTGGTGGTGGTGGCTGCTGGTGGTGGTGGTGGCTGCTGGTGGTGATGGTGGCTGCTGGTGGTGATGGTGGCTGCTGGTGGTGGTGGTGGCTGCTGGTGCCTGCTGCTGGTGGTGGTGGTGGTTGCGGCTGGTGCTGGTGGTGGCTGCTGGTGGTGGTGGTGGTGCTGGTGGTGGCTGCTGGTGGTGGTGGTGGTGGCTGCTGGTGGCGACAGCTGCTGGCTGTGATCGTTGTCCTTCCTTTCAGCCCTGATGCACTTTGCAATCCTTAATCTCAGCCTGATGAATGTGGAGGATTTTTAGAATATTCCTCCGTGTTCCTGTTCTTGTTTTTCAAGTTATATACACGCACACCTGTTCACACATTTGTTGTTCTTGTTCCACACATGAATAACTTGTTATTTTATTTATTGATACCCCCTGGCTCTACTTTGTTGTTCTTGTTCACACTGTATGTTTGCTTTGTTGTTCATATTCATACTTGTTCCCACTTGTTTTTTGTTCCACAAACCTCAGCCTGAAACAGTGATACTGTATATGTGGAGATTTTCTATTCTCTAAACACTCAGCATCTCAAACACTTGAAACTCCTGGCTACAGCTTTACATGCTGCATCCTCCTTTGCAGCATGCGGATGTTAGGCAGTGGAATCTGTATTTATTTATGTATTCATCCCTGTTCCTTCACTTTTTTCTTGTATTCCCAGTTACACATACAGAAATTCATGCCCCTCACATAATTATATATTATGACATCACATATTTAGACAGATAGTTATTGTGGAGTCATAAGGGAAATATTACAACAATAGAACACAGATATTAATGTAATGTTCTCTTTCCAGCCAAGAATATTCATATCATACTTCTGATCTTCGCTATTTTGTAGGCGAGCACACACACACACACACACACACACACACACACACACACACACACACACACACACACACACACACACACACACACACACACACACACACACACACACACACACACACACACACACACACACACACACACGTTCTTGTTGTCTCACTCATTGTTTAATAAAAAATTACTATTTCATTCATCCAAGCGTAATGAGTTGTTATTCTTTAATATATTTGATACTTTGTGTATGGCTTGGTCTTAAAATGATCATGGTTGTGAGGTCAGCTCCTGCCTCATCAGAAGAAGTGGGCTGGACACTAAATGCTGAATGGACTGTTGCTACTCTGCTTTCTCAATCGCTCTCTGACCAGAGGTAAGTGAATCGGAATTACAAGAAAAATCAAGGAAATCCAATAGTCCCATTGTGCAAAAAAGAACATCTTGAATCGTCTTTGATTTCCAAACAGATGTAGTAAGGTAAAAGTTAAGGTTAAGCCACTAAGCCAGTAGCCTAGCGCTACCCATGCTAACACAAACGTGAAGCTTTCCCTCAAACTTAATAATGTATCTAAGTAGCTTTCAGCCATCACCCTACCACTCCAAATGTAAAAATGACATTAACATATAAGCAATAATTCAATAACAGTCAAACAAGTACTTGGGTATGAGTTTTCATTTACCATCAATATCAATCGCTGCGGTCAGTCCCATAGAAGAACATGACGCCCTGTGTGAACTATACAGGCTGAACCACGTGACCACCCCGCCGGCACCATCAGAGAGTGGCCCACCTCTTCTCTCTCTATGGCTCTGGGCAAGTCCAAGCCACTCAAAAGCGAGGGCCAATCAAAAATGAGGGGTCTTAAACGAGGGGTCTTGGGCCTTAAACTCATGTCCTCATCAAACCTGCCGGGACCTGTTTGGTGCCACTTGTTCCCAGCTTTGGACTCTACTTTTGTTTGGTTTAATGCCGTGTTCTGACTTGATGTCTTCTCTAACTTTTCAACCAGGGCCACGTCTATTCTGACGACCGACGGATACGCTTCGTGGTTCAGAAAGGGGGCGGAAACGAGTCGTCGTGACTCGTAGTCTGATTGGTTAGACCACCATATGTCATGACGTCTTGATGTTTTGGCTGGCTATGAGTAAGCCACTAGGGTGGTGTTCAGAGGATGAGTCGAGTGAGTTATACATATATATTTTTTTTATATAGGCATGTATTTCACCAGATTCATCATGACAGTATTCTGGTAACCAGTTGATATGACCTGGGTTACATTGAGAAGCAGACATGCTCCATTTAGTGTCGATGTGTTCTGCCGGCCAGCGGGCTCTTTGTGAGGGCGTCAGAGGAGCCTTACTGCTCATGGCTGCTGCCTGCTCAGGACGGTCTCAACAAGCAAGGTCGAGTCAGAAGTCAGATAGAGCTGTCTGCATAATCTGCAACATCAGATGCATTTTATTTTTGCTATATGGTCATTATCACATCCATGTGAACATAAACAAACAATTTATCTCAAACAACAATGTTAAATTACCTGAAGGTGGGGAGATGAATGAAGCTTGACACGTTGCTCCTAATAATTTTTTTGAATAGTTACAAAATGGTCTTTGGTCATCCTGTAAGGTCACCAGGGTGAGGCATATACCCATTTATCGAATCACGTGTGTTGAACAAGTTGTTTCAATGACCAGTCCCCATGCAAATCAGTCAACCAACGCTCATGTTAAAAAAAACACCACACACTTGTAATTAGAAATAAGTTATACGATTGTTTTTGTCAAGTTATGACGACTAAGGACAATTGGTAAGGATTACGCACAATTTTTGTTCATTGTAATTGTATGTGTATATTGTCAAGATTCTTACTGGCTACAGTATTTCTATACTTTTCAGTGTCGCTTTAGAAGCATGCATCTTGAGTCATGCAGCTTTTATTGTGAATATTATCAAATTAATTGCATACATTTTGAATGGTAATTTGTGTTATATTCTTTAAGTTCTCATTTCATTTGCATAGGAATTTATTTCCATTACATATAGATACTTTTGTATTTTTTTCTAGTTAAACACCTTATCCTTACAAAGCCCTTAAGTCCACGTGGTAGTGGGTACTGATAAGGAGTGTTTGGCTCAGGAGAACCTAACCAACACCTGGGCCGTCACACAGCGCCCCTGGTTCTGCAGCAGGGCGTCAGAAGGATGCAGAGTGATGCGGACGCTGGGGGTATTTATAGTCTTTCAGGCAGGAGAAACATGGCTCTACTGGATCTATTTATAGCTCCTCTTACGGAGGTAGAGGGGCTCCTCGCTGTCTCATCTCTCATTCAACCCCTATCTTCTCCTTGTACTCTGTCCTCCCCTCCCCCTACAACCCAGAATGTAATCCTCCTCCTGAATCCTCCCCCTTCTCCATCACATCCCCCTCCCCCTGGTCACGGCTTCTTCTCCCCTGCTTCTCTCTACATCCGTCCTTCTGTTGCCCCCACTCCATTTCTCTCTCCCTCCCACCGTCTGCCACTTCTCCTTCACAATATATTTCTTTATCTCTATTTGTATCTTCTTCTCATGCCCTCCCTCTCCACCCCTCCTTGGTTTCATTCCAGTTCTTTACTCCTCCCTGCCAGTTGAATCAAACAGTCAACAAAAAATAATAAACTATAGCTGCTTTCACATATGGACGTGCATCCGTCTGTTCTCCGTCTATTCTATGGAGGTGCCGTATATGTGAATGACATATCCTGACGTTGGACCTCCTGAAAAAAATACTACCTCTGAGGTAGTATGTTCTCTGGAGGAAATGCTAATTACCTTATATGTGAATGAGCAGTAGGATGTCGGCATTTCACACCAGTTGAGTGGGCGTGTTGATGACGCTTCGGTCTACGTTTGAATGTCATTAAGTGGCACCCGCACCATAATCGACAATCAGCCTGTTGCCCTTTGTTAGCTGAATGGTTTAAAAAAAATATTTGAATGTGGCACTGCTTTTCAGACTCATTCGTGGTGAACGCTAAATGATAGGTCTTATCGTAACCCTCAAAGTACGCATCATACAATAAATTACAATACATGAGTTCACAGCTGCACGCGTATATAGAAAATGTTTTTTTATTAATATGTTACACCTTTCCTGCTGTCGGCTCCCAAACCGTAGTCGAGGAGCACAGGAGGGACATTCTCTCGGGGGTAACAGCAGTGGGTCTGCTTATAGGTTTGAATATGGTCGGAATAAACCAGACTCGTTCATTACTTCACTAAACTGACACACGCTACCGCTCGCTCTCCTCGCTCGTCCACTCACACACAGCCATTCTCGCACGCACACACACACTGCCATTCTCGCGCACACACATGCGCTAACTCTCGTTAACACTTATTGTTGACAACAGTTAGCTGAACATTATAGGGTCCCGTCCTTCCACTCCCCGTTTTCTCAGTTAAAAACAGAAATCAACTACATTTGTCCCAGTGTTTGTTCGATGTGAAATTAAGCAAAAAAAGACGCTTGCAACGCCTTTCTTGTTTGTCATTTCTTCTATTTGTCTGTAACTCATGCTCCAATCTTTCATCGATCGATGCGGATGTTGTGGATGCAACGGAATATATGATGCATCGCTGCAGCAACATTTAAGATGATCGCATTGAGTTCTGCCCGTTCTGCCTGCACGCTGTCTGCGGTCAAACCAAAACAAACCCGATCCCGCCTCTTGCGAACCTCGACCCTACGTCATATCCCGCACCTTGCAAGCCCGCCACCCTTAAGCAGCCGGAGATTCTACTGATGTCTGAGCGACACCGATCTCCGCATATCGGGCATCAAGTGTGAATAAGTGTGAATGACCCTCACGGTCGAACCTCCTGCTCCACAAATGCGGAGAAAAGACGGAGGTCATATGTGAAAGCAGCTTATATCTGTAAAACTCACATCTCAACATTTACTTATCTATTTTTAGAAAGAAAGAAAGAACAAAAGAAAGAAAGTTTTCCAAAGTTTTTGGGGTTATTAGCAACAAATCACGAGGCTGGTTGCCCCTGACAACAGCTTATCCCTGAAGAGACCTAAGGGTGGTTGTTATGGTTACATAACATGCTACATTCATGTCAGCACCATTAGTACTAAATATGGGATACCATTGAGTTTGATCACTGTGCATCAAGGGATGGCCTACGAGAGCATTTCATCCAGTTAAACACATAATAATTAAAGCCGTCTTGGTACGCATTTACAGCCCACACAGCCCACACCTCCATCCGCTCGGTTTGAGGGGAGTCATGGGTCAGCAAAGTGTATATGTGCAATTTATATGCCGTCAGCAGAAGAGGAAGTTAATTGACAGAGTAAAATATAGTCGTCTTCGAACTATTTGATTTTGCGTGCAATGTGGTCTTCTGGGAAGCGGATGGCGGTACCTTGAAGACCTACTAGAAGGCAAACAAGTACCGATCACAGTCAGTCCCATAGAGGAGACCAGTCTTTGGCTAGCTACCACCAAAGAAGAACGCACTGACCATCATGTGATGTCCACACAGGACCCCATGGTTCTTATACATTAATGGACCAGTCCGTCCTGCGCTGCGGAGACGACATGGTGGGGGGAAAACAGGTGGACCTGTTTTCCTTTTGCACCCAAGTGAAATATCACAAAGTCTAAACTACATCCCAGCCCAGAATTACAGTAAAAACAATAAAGAATTAAAGCTGCAAGCAGCATTTTACAGGGGCCAAGCCTAAAGCAGACCAACAAGACCCTGTCAGACCATTAAGACCCTGTCAGACCATTAAGACCCTGTCAGACCATTAAGACCCTGTCAGACCATTAAGACCCTGTCAGACCATTAAGGCCCTGTCAGACCATCAAGACCCTGTCAGACCATTAAGACCCTGTCAGACCATTAAGACCCTGACAGGCCATCAAGACCCTGTCAGACTATTAAGACCCTGTCAGACCATTAAGACCCTGTCAGACCATCAAGGCGAGGGATCCACCCATATGGATTTTTTAGGCCGATACCGATACTGATTTTTTTTTAATCAGCCTTAGCCGATGACCGATACGCCGATTCCGATTTCCTTGAGCCGATATTTGGAGCCGATACTGCTTTTGCTCCCCCAATTTACGTCATAAAAATAACACAATGATAATAACAAATGTTACAAGTCTCAATTTCAAAAATTAACATTTATTAAACTGTCCGTAAATAATGCCGGGAAAAAAAATAATAATAATTATTAAAAAATAATAATAATAATAATAATAATAATAATAATAATAATAATACACGTAAAAAACGCAAATATCGGCCAATAATTTCGGCCGGCCGATTTTATCGAGGCTGGAATAGCCTCAGCTTGGATCTGGTGATGGGCGAACAAACTTCCATGACCGTACATCAACAGGCTGAGGAGTTATGATTCTTTAAAGGACAATTCCGGTATTTTGAACATTGAGGCCCTTTCTGGTTCGTCTAGGATGAAATAGAGTGGTTGACACCGACATGTTGACTATTGGTCCTGTCTCGGGTATTTGGCTCACTTAGAATCGCCCTGCCTGCTTCAGAATGGCTGGCTACGGGCATTCACAAACCTGTCCTTAAAACAACCCTAAACGTTCGTTTTCAGAAATGTGCAACGCACTCGAGTGGTTAGTGGTGTTCATTGATGTTCCAAATCAAGTATCGTAGCGAAATACAGTTCCTGTCATGTTTTATTTGGCATTTTGTAAATCTGTTGATTTCTGTTGGAAGACTCATTGCTCGTTGACAGGAAACGGAAAGGGGGGCTGGTTGTAGTCTTTTTGCTCGGTTCTAGCCCTACTGTTGAGACGGAGAACCAAGCGAAAAGACTACAACCAAACATAAACAGCCCCCTTTCCGTTTCCGGTCAACGAGCAATGAGTAGCAACTAGGAACATATATAACTAACTAACTAACTATAACTATACTATACTAACTATAACTACTAACTATACCTTGTCACAACTTAACGTTGTAAGAAGCGTGTTGTAGGAGCGTATGTCTCTGTCTCTACTAACGGAGTGTCTGCTCTGAGCATGCACTCTGCGCTCCTGGTGCGTATTATGCTAATCTGCCAGACGCACTCTGAAGTTTACGCAAGGCAACATCTTGGGTATCCATTGGTCAATTTGGATGATTGACCCCTCTATCGAACCGTCAGAGCCAATAGAATCTGGCGAGAGTTGTGATCCACTCTAGTGCTGGAGCGTGTGACTGTGTGGTCGGCAACAGACACGTTTTACATTGGGCTGTTGCACTTTTTTCTTCTTTAAGGTTAAATACTGCCACACCGCTGACATGACTCTTCAACAGGAAGCTCTCATGCTCTAGCTCTCACGCACATGTGCCTAATTGGCTACTACTGTTCTTCAGATCATATTGTTTTCTCCCCTCCGATAGCCGACCCAGCGTCCTGGGCTACTGTTGGACCGATACAGATGCCGTGGATCGGGACATCCCTAGTTTCTGCAATTGCTTAGTTTGTTGGTAGTTTTTATATTTTGTGGGTCAATGTTGTTTGTACGTCTTGTACGTCTTGCAGACATGGCATGAAAATTTATTTATGAGGTTTTCTAACATTAATGAGTTCCCCTAGCCTGCCCATGGTCCCCCAGTGGCTAGAAATGGCGTTGGGTGTAAAACGAGCACTAGGTATCCTCATCGGCCTTTGAAAAAATGAAAGCTCAGACGCGCCGATTTGGAATTTGGTCCCATGTGTCGTCATAAGGGGCCAGGTTACCGCCCCTTTCTCTGCTTTGCCCGCCCAGAGAATTTGGCCCGCCAATAAGACAATGAGCTATGACCGTGGGAGCACCACATGTGTGTGTGAATACACACACTGTAACGTAAGTGTTACTTGGATAACCGTTCTGCTGGTGTTATGGTGCATAACACGCAACACAATAACGCAGATAACCGCGACATGGAGGAGAAAGGGATTGTTGCCCGGGATTGTCTCCCGCCGGAGCCCCGCTGCCCGCTGCCGAGGCACCGCCGCAGGCGCAGATAAGTCTGTACTTCAGATTGATGTGGAAGTGGAAGAACCAGAGACGTTGGCGAACCTGACGCAGTCGTTTGAGATTCATAATATCATCCGGAGGCGCACACAGCTTTTGGCCGTGATAATATATATTATATTATATAGATATCTAAATATAATATGATATTATTTAGATATAGACCTCCAGGACTCCCGCCGGATCACCCAGAGTGTTCTAGAATATTTACAGAACACGGCCAAAAGCTGTGTGCGCCTCGCCATTGCGATACATCCACTGTAGGGATGTCACGAGAACCGATACTTTGGTACCAAGTCGATGCCACAATTCTAAAAACGTGACGGTACTCGTTTCTCTACAGTACCGTAGGTACCGGGGATCCAATTTCTCCGGACGTAACGTGGGCAGCATATACAGCTACAAGTGTTGTAGTCTGCCGTTAAATGCCAAAGGAACACGGAAGATGCCAACTGCAGCTGCAGTGAGTGCGACAGCTCCGCCTCGACTCGTCAAAAAAAAGAATAGTAAGAGTCGTGTCTGGAAGTACTTTGTGTCTGGAACGCTGCGCTGCGCGACTGTTTCAGACGGGACCCGTTTCAATGTTGCGCTTCTAAACACGCATGGTACGACTGCGTTCGGCATCACTTACTTGATGTTGATTTGATTGAAGATCGGCAGGTTGTACTGGGTGCCGTGGTGAATGAATGAACGTGCGTGTGTTGCGAGCGTATGCAATTTCAAAGTAACAAACCAACGCAAAGCCGATGCATGCATCCAAAACTATCCGTTCAAAACCAAATAAACAAATCAAAAACAGCGTTGCTTATTCGCTTCAAATACCTTTTCTTTTCAAAACATGGGAATTAATCCACAGCGGTACTGAGCGGTTGAAAACAATGTTGCCGTCTCCTGTGGCTGCCTTGCGCACCTGCGTTATATTACTTAATATTAGGTTGGAAGTTATGTTTTAAACCCCGCCAAGCACGCAAGTGTAAACAAGCAGCATATCTGTATGACTGCCTGCATGACTGCCTGCCTGCTGCTTGTTCTTTTTGTAATATTAATAGTGGTTTATTTTTATTCATTACTTGAAGGCTACATGCCAGTGCCACTGTTTTTTGTAATGTTCAAATGTTTTTATGATGATGTACATGGGATTTATTGTTTTAGCCACTGCCCAGGCTAGGAGCTGAAGCCACTGCCATGGCTAGGAGCTGAAGCCACTGCCATGGCTAGGAGCTGAAGCCACTGCCATGGCTAGGAGCTGAAGCCACTGCCCAGGCCAGGAGCTGAAGCCACTGCCCAGGCCAGGAGCTGAAGCCACTGCCCAGGCTAGGAGCTGAAGCCACTGCCCAGGCTAGGAGCTGAAGCCACTGCCCAGGCTAGGAGCTGAAGCCACTGCCCAGGCTAGGAGCTGAAGCCACTGCCCAGGCCAGGAGCTGAAGCCACTGCCCAGGCTAGGAGCTGAACAAGTCCAGTGTGGACGCCAACTGAACCGTATGGACCTTAACCCTCAACGGAGTCTACTGAGCTGTAGGTATGAACACACCCTAAAACAGCACCCAGGGTCCTGAGTGTGTGTGTGACCCCGTGGTCTTCAAAGGGTCTACCACAGCTGTAGTACTGGGCCCGGCACCACAGCTGTGTGTAATGTTCAGGACGTGAGGGGACACAAGGGGGATCAGTACAGTGCAGTTAAAGAGACGTTGGTCCACTGCTCCCGTCCCATTCATGTATCCAGGGCCAGCCCTATAAGGTAGGGCTGGGCCATTCATTTAGTTGTTGTTTTTTTGGGTTATTTATTTTATTCATTAAAGGAGAATTTCACCGGTGGAGACATGAATCTGTATTGAAAGTGGGTCATATATTTAGTCAAATAGAAACATAAATATCTAATTTGATGCCTTCTTGACAGAGAAAAGGCAGACAGTGACTTTTTGGCGCTTGTGGATTGAAGACGACAACTCCCACAATGCCAATCAGTGTTCACTCCCTGAGGGACGTAACATAACAGCCAATCAGCGTTCACTGCCTGAGGGGCGTAACATAACAGCCAATCAGCGTTCACTGCCTGAGGGGCGTAACATAACAGCCAATCAGCGTTCACTCGCTGCAGTCCAGAGTGAACTGCAGCAGGATGAGAAGGTGATTGTTGACGTTTGCGGACTCCCGGAGCGCTACATCTAAATAATATATAATATTATATAATATATAGGTATCTATATAATATAATATCACGGCCAAAAGCTGTGTTCGCCTTCAGATGATATTATGAATTAAAGACTACTTCGGGTTCTCTGACGTCTGTGGTACTTCCACAACAAGTAAAGACTCATAGTGGCGGTTATCTAGGTCAGAGTCCTGCTGCGACCGGCACAATTTGGACGTGCGGGTCGGGTCGGACGCCTGAACAGCGCGGGTCGGTCGCGGGTTTTGTGATGGCGAGCGAGACTTCTCCGGTGCTGGATATGTTATTCAGGAGCGGAGGAGTCAACTAAAACCGTCCACAGTGGATGATGTGCTTTTTTGCACAGCATCTAAAGCACAGCGCCAACACCAGGTAGTGTCACTCCCCGGCGTTCCATCTAATGGGTCTAATGAAGTCTGAAGTCCAGATTGAACCACAACTTCAGATTGATGTGGAAATACCAGAGACGTCGGAGAACCCGACGCAGTCGTTTATTCATAATATCATCTGAAGGTGCACACAGCTTTTGGCCGTGGTATTATGTATTATATGTCTGTATATTATATTATTTAGATGTAGAGCTCCAGGTCTCCCGCAGGAGCTCCCGGAGTGTTCTAGAATATCTTACAGAACACGGCCAAAAGCTGTGTGTGCCTCCGGATGATATTATGAATAGGCCTGGCGATATGGCTGAAAGACATATCACAATATAACTTGATCAAATTGATCGATATCGATAACTATTGATAATTGTAATGACCTAAAAAGACTAGTTACATGCTGGATTTAAACACTTCTGTTTAACACTTAATATGACCTTCCACCGTTCTTCATGATAAATACTCCAATGTCGATACAACAATAAAAAACACTCAACTATTGTAAATAAGTATGGAACCGTGTTCGTGTAACAAACCAAGCTGCTAGATTCGGTGGTCCAGTCTCATCGATTGAACGTGTTTTATATTGATATTGATCGAAAGTCTATCATGATACGATAATTTATTGTTTTATTGCCCAGGCCTAATTATGAATAAACGACTGCGTCTCTGGTACTACATCATTGCTTCTTTAGCGTTTGTGTGATCTACCAGTCACACGGTAACGTCAACATGCATACCGTAGCGCAAATTGTACACAGGTGTACTTTCTATACCTTTTATACATACACCCCTAAGTCCCGCCCACTGGAACTAGTACTTAGTTTTTTAGAGCCCCCCCTCTTACACTTCCTGCTTTAAATGATGCAAACATCGTCATTTTGCGTCATTTAAAGCAGGAAGTGTTGGAGGTAGATACAGAGCTCTCCCGTCTCAGGGGAAAATGAGGGAATGATTCAAAAATATGACTGGGTTTCTAACGATACAAAGCTTAATGCAAATGGTTGAAGTGTCCCTTTAAATGTTTTATAGAAATTGCAGAACAGCTGGATACATATCTGTACATAATTATTATTTGAACATTTTCTATTTGACCTTTTTTTGACCTTTGAAATGCTGAATATCCCATCATGTTTTCAAACTCAAAAAATAATTGAATAATCGTGATTTCAATATTGACCAAAA
Source organism: Micromesistius poutassou (assembly GCF_964030765.1). Taxonomy (NCBI): domain Eukaryota; kingdom Metazoa; phylum Chordata; class Actinopteri; order Gadiformes; family Gadidae; genus Micromesistius; species Micromesistius poutassou. Next base: position 1,822,670 of record NC_140283.1, read on the forward strand.
TAATCGTGATTATGACTTTTTCCATAATGGAGCAGCCCTACCACAGGGTCCGGAGGAGACCTCATGGGGACCAGAGACAACAGCAGACCGAGAGAGAGGGATGGGTTCAAAGCAAGAGCAAAGAAAGAGGGAATACTCCCCTAAGAGCTCCCCTCTTTCTTAGACTTTCTCTGATGATGAAGGAGTGTAAAAAGAGAGAGAAGAGAAGTTAGGAGTGACGAGGAGAGACGGGGAGATAGTGAATCTTTTGTTTAGCTAAGGGATGCCTACAGGTGGAATACGAACCTCCACCTGTATCCACTATCCCATTTAAGTGAGATATTCCAGTAAGATCTAGAAACTAGAAGCTACTAGCTACACCCAGCCCTCCAGAGAGGTTGATTCACCGGTTGCTCTTTGAACTGGCAGCAGGTACGGCTCACAGCTATCAAATTCCTCCAAGGTCAATCACTACATGACACAGTGCTCTCCACAAAGCGCCAAGCAGGCTGACACAATAGAACAGGATCCCAGTGGCTAGCTGACTTTCTCTCCGCTGGCCACTAGCTGCCTATGCAAGGCCAAGGCCAACGGCACCTCTGGCAAATAGTATGAATCTTCTTCACACTAGGCGGGTTGGGGACTCATGTTCATGGAGGTATAATTCGATTGCTCTGGTCAATACACCAACCGATCCTTTGTAAGCATTCAGTGGCGGCAGATGTTGTTTTCAGTGTGTGTGAGTTTGTGAGTGTGTTTTTGCACAGTAGGGGGCAGGGTGGCAAGACAACGCTGGCCTGGAGATGAGAAAGATGTTGGTTGCCATGGCAACCGATGGGATGAGAGCTTGAATAATCAAGAGAGGAAGAAAGAATTCTTTCTGGATCCAAACTGGGAGAGACAGAGAAAAAAACGGCGGAGAGCGAGAGAGACGATAGAGGTAGTGTGTACACATCGCAGGGAAGAGCATATGAGGGGTTGAACACGATAGAGACAGAGAGAGGGAGAAGATGAGATGGAGAGAGAGAGAGAGGAGCTACTCACAGGGTACAGTCCGGAGGTACAAGTTATCTCTGATGATCTGCTGGTGGTCGTTGTCCACAGAACCTTTAGAGAACCGCAGGTTGAGGTAGTGGCGCAAATCCTTGTCCACCACCCCCCCTAGAGAGAGACACAACAGTGGATCACAACGGGTTTAACACACACACACACACACAGCGTGCGAGTGTGATTAGCCGTTACAAGCCGTTTTGAAAAGTGATTTGACATCACAGGTGTGCGTGTCCACCTAGATGTGTGACGGATAGATGAGCAGCGTTTGCTACAGTCCACTGGGTAGGCTGGTGGACTGATCTATCCAGCACACATCTAGGTGGACACGCCCAGCTGTGATGTCATAACAGACAGATTTTCAAAACGGCTTGTAACGGCTAATCACACCACACCTGGTGGCATGTCATGGGACCTTTAAACAATGCAACTGTGGTGTATCTATCTATCTTTCTCTCTCTCTATATATATATATATACACACACACACACATTAACAATTTATTTATGTCCACATAAAAGCCAATTAATACAGGGACAAAAATAGTTGTGCAGTAAAGTACATTGACAAGATCATGTTTAAGTGGCATGGGATTTCATAATACAAGCATCACTGCTCAAGGTTATAGGTAGCACAGGACTTGGCCAGCTGTTTAGCCTCCTTTTTGGGCATCCCAAGATGTTGCAGCCCTCTCACAACTAACCTCTGGACACGACCCAGCCTACCGAATAGGAACACAGAGAGCCTACACCTAGATCCTGACTCTGAGATTGCATTGAGGAGTGGTTGGTATTTAATGACCTTGGTCATAAAGGCTTCCTCTAGGCTGGGGTCAAAGGTGCAGGCTACCTCAAGAACAAAAGCCTCTTTACACTCCTCATCAACAGTCGTAGTATCTGATGTATTTGCAGACAGATGTGTTAAAGTGTCCGGGTTGTTGCAGAGGTTGAACATGAAGGGATTGACAAAGGAATCTTAATTGTCACTGGGGATGGAAAGTGGTTTGATGTGTCCTTCCTTTGCTATAATTTTCACTATTCTGTCCTGAGTCGCTATGTACATTTGTTGGGTAGCTTGTTGGGTAGCTTGTTCTGTGATGTGATGCAAACAGTGAGGAGCCTGCGTAGTAGGAAACCAGATAGAGAGGTTGAGTCTGGAGGACAGTTAGTATCTCTAACTGTGAGTCTAGCAACGTCCTCATTGAGCGCAGTGGAAAAAGTGAGAGATGGAACGATGGGCGGCAGGAAGACATGCAAGTCTCCCTGGAGTTCAGTCCAGCACCGTGAGATCGGCTCCAGCTGTTAGCCGGAGACGGGGTCCACTCCACGAGGGAGGGGGGGCAGTTATAAGGTCCTCTGGACACACACACACACACACACACACACACACACACACACACACACACACACACACACACACACACACACACACACACACACACACACACACACACACACACACACACACACCCTGTGAACAGCCCAACTCAAAGATGCTTTAACCAATACCACTGTGGTGTATCTACATATCTATATCTATATATAGATATAGAGGCTATATCTATATCTATATATAGATATAGAGGCTATATCTATATCTATATATAGATATAGATATAGCCTACATATCTATATCTATATATAGATATAGAGGCTATATCTATATCTATATATAGATATAGAGGCTATATCTATATCTATATATAGATATAGATATATCCTACCCAGACCTGCAGACCAGACCAGGTTTGAAGTGGCAGGATGGTAGGTTAGGGTCTAAACCCAGTACCAGCCCGATGGTAATGGGTTCACTCTCCCAGTAGGTGTCCCACAACAGTATGTGTCCAAGCGGCTCCTTGATGACATCTGAATGCATAGCGCGACAGACAAGGTGCTAAATGAGGAGGTGTTAAACATGATCCCATCACAGTGATGATGAGGGTCTGTGGGCTGAGGGAGGAGGGCCCACAGCCCACAGCGCCTAATGAGATGACGGTGGAGGGGGGAGGGGCAACATACTAGCTTCTAGAAACCACCAATATTTCCAGCAATTAACCAAAGCTCCGGATACCGGATAAAGCCTGTTAGCAGATTGATGCTGAACGCACACCGTGCACACACAGAGGCTGCTGGAGCAGTCGGCAGCTCCACCCGGTGCTGAAGGAACAACCGTCTCTCCGCTGGCTCCATTTTAGCTTTCTGAGGCAGAGGAGAGGAGAGGAGGCGCAGAAAAAAACAAGGCAAGCCTGCAAAAAGGCCAGCAGCATTCTGCCTCCCGATCAAACAAACCACCACAGACCACACAGCCAGCGTGAGAACGACACACACACACACTAACGACCATCGGCTCAGACAACATAAATGGAGACGTGTGGAAAAGCTAATCAAGCGTATGCCGTCCCCAACACACACACACACACACACACACACACACACACACACACACACACACACACACACACACACACACACACACACACACACACACACACACACACACACACACACACACACACACACACACACACACACGATGTAGAGGAATAGCAAAAGAGAGGGGGCGAGACAGGCATGGAGACAAAGACAGAGAGGGAGAGAGAGAGAACACGTCCAGGCACCTGAGCAGCAGCTGGCCCAGATGTCCCTCCACAGGTCTACATTAAGCCTCCCAGACGTCCTCTAGCCTGAGAGCCCGCGCCGTACGTCCACCATGTCCACCATGCCCCCACAGCAGCCCGTCCGCACACAAACACCAACAGCAGTGCTTTAATCCCAACAAACAAAAGAGTGTCCGGAAAGCAGATATGGAGAAACGCGGCGATGGAGAGAGACGACGACCCTCGATAGACGGGGGGGGAAGCGCCGAAGAGATGTGCCAATGGGAAGCCGGCTCCAGCTGATTGGTCAGGGAGCATGGCTAAGGGGACAGAGTCCTCTGCTGGCTGGTTGTGGTACTGTACCTTATTGTCATCTTTAATCTTAAAGGGGACGCGTCATACCACAGGTGTGAGTGTCATTAGCCCTTGCAAGCCGTTTGAAAAATCTGCGTCTTCTGACATCACAGGTGGGCGTGTCCACCTAGATGTGTGCTGGATAGATCAGTCCACCAGCCGACCCAGTGGACCGTAGCAAACGTTTCTCATCTATCCGTCACACCTCTAGGTGGACACGCCCACCTGTGATGTCAGAAGACGCAGATTTTCCAAAGGGCTTGTAACGGCTAATCACACCACACCTGGTGGTATAATATGTCCCCTTCAATGTGTGTGTCCTCCTCCTCTATACTGAAGTTGGGAATTTAATAAGAATGAGAATAAGAATTAATTAATGAATTATCATCTCTTAGCGGAGGTGCTCTGAGGTGACCTAACCCTAACCCTTATACACAGGCTTAGGGTTAGGTCATGACCTAAACTTAACCCTGTGTATAAGAGTTAGGGTTAGGTCATGACCTAAACTTAACCCTGTGTATAAGAGTTAGGGTTAGGTCATGACCTAAACTTAACCCTGTGTATAAGAGTTAGGGTTAGGTCATGACCTAAACTTAACCCTGTGTGTAAGGGTTAGGTCATGACCTAAACTTAACCCTGTGTGTAAGGGTTAGGGTTAGGTCATGACCTAAACTTAACCCTGTGTGTAAGGGTTAGGTCATGACCTAAACTTAACCCTGTGTATAAGAGTTAGGGTTAGGTCATGACCTAAACTTAACCCTGTGTATAAGGGTTAGGTCATGACCTAAACTTAACCCTGTGTGTAAGGGTTAGGGTTAGGTCATGACCTAAACTTAACCCTGTGTATAAGGGTTAGGTCATGACCTAAACTTAACCCTGTGTGTAAGGGTTAGGTCATGACCTAAACTTAACCCTGTGTATAAGGGTTAGGTCATGACCTAAACTTAACCCTGTGTGTAAGGGTTAGGTCATGACCTAAACTTAACCCTGTGTATAAGAGTTAGGGTTAGGTCATGACCTAAACTTAACCCTGTGTATAAGAGTTAGGGTTAGGTCATGACCTAAACTTAACCCTGTGTATAAGGGTTAGGTCATGACCTAAACTTAACCCTGTGTGTAAGGGTTAGGTCATGACCTAAACTTAACCCTGTGTATAAGGGTTAGGATTAGGTCATGACCTAACCCTAACCCTGTGTATAAGAGTTAGGGTTAGGTCATGACCTAACCCTAACCCTGTGTATAAGAGTTAGGGTTAGGTCATGACCTAACCCTAACCCTGTGTATAAGAGTTAGGATTAGGTCATGACCTAACCCTAACCCTGTGTATAAGAGTTAGGGTTAGGTCATGACCTAACCCTAACCCTGTGTATAAGAGTTAGAGTGGCCCCTTAGGGCCCCAGGAGGAGGCCCCCGCTCCTTAGGGCCCCAGGAGGTCCAGTACACAGTACACAGTACTGTACAGTACACAGTACACTGTACAGTACACAGTACACGACAGGTGTGATGGAGGAGAGTGCGGGTGGGGTAGGAGGTCTCCCCGCTGGGGGAGGCTGCTGAGGAGTGCATATTGGTCTGTATATTAATAATATCTACATTTACCCAACACATGCAGAGAAATATACACCAGAGTGCAAACACACACACACTTCTTATAAACAGTAATGGAAGAATAGGACTAAATGCCAGCCTATGAAATATGGCCTCCAATATTAAACACATCATGTTGCCATGGTAATCCATCACAGAGGCATTGGTGCAGATATACAGAGGATGCAGCCTTGGGATTGTGACCACTGCTGACTTGGGAAAATGATGACTCTTGTGTCCCAAACACACTTTCATGTGGAACTCCCAGTCGGCAGGGCAACATAATAAATAGCCGGTCACCTTCAATCAAACAAGAGAAAGGGTTTTTTATGAATTGACGTTTCGTGGTGCATGTTAATTCACTATGGGAGGTGGATGCAAATCTCATATGAAACAACTTTCTTATTTCCTTTTTGAAAAGTGTTGGTGCTAATACACTAATCATCAAATGGATGGTTCCGGTTCTTGACTTTGCACCATGCCTAATAACGGCCCCCGATTATCACTGTGAACAACGGCCTCTCGTCGCTTCTTGTTTAAATAACACAAAAACCACTCATGCTGGTTCTCAACAAGTAGTTTCACTTGTGTTCACACCCTGGCATGATGGACGTAGGGGTAGCGGCTACAAACTGACACGGAAAGCAGCCAGTGGCGAACCAGAAATCCCTGCTGGGGCAACAAGGCAAGGAGGAGCCCACTGACCTAGTTCACAGAACCAGATATATCGGGTTAGGGGCTGGTGGGGTTCCATTTGGTCCATGCAGCCCAGCGCCAAAGCTGCTCCAACCCAACACATATCAGTAAACGCTTCATCTAATGTTGCAGTGAGTTTTACACCAACAACAAAGGCAGCGCCTGGACACCTTCAAGTTTCTAGTGTGCAAGCAGCAAGAGAAAAGCAGGTGGGCCTCTCGGCCTGGGCCTCCAGAGCTCCAGATCAGCTGCTCCTCCTCACACCCAGCAACACCAGGAAGGCCCACATCTCTGCTTTACAATCATTTGGGCCCGTGAACCCGCACAGCGTTTTAACCAATCAAGCTAACCAATGACGAGTCTGTTTGAATATGAGTACCCTTCAGCTTTAAAGGCCCCTACACACCAACCAGAATATCGGCCATCGGTCAGTCTGGCAAGCTTGTGACCTGAGTCTGTTTCATGTGTGCTGTGACCTGAGTCTGTTTCATGTGTGCTGTGACCTGAGTCTGTTTCATGTGTGCTGTGACCTGAGTCTGTTTCATGTGTGCTGTGCGTTCGGCCGTCGTCAACGCCGTCTGTGTTCTTTTCAAGCCGTCGCTGTTCTTTTCCGCCGATTGCACATGTTGAATCGGCCATGACCAAATCGTTCAGTCGCCCAATCCGATTGGTGGAGCACTAGCCCTTGACTAGCGAATCAGTGAACGAGAGGAAGTGACGATGGTAAACAAACCAGTGCTCTCTGTTTTGGTCTAGAGAGATGTTCCGTCATTTCATTTTTGCTTTTATTATTTTGGGCCACAATACAGATTAGCGCCGCCTGCTGTTATGGAGACATTACGTCTCACGCGAGTGCAGAACGTCCACTAACCCTAACCCTAACCCTACCACCTAACCCTACCACCTAACCCTAACCCTAACCACCTAACCCTAACCCTACCACCTAACCCTACCACCTAACCCTAACCCTAACCACCTAACCCTAACCCTACCACCTAACCCTACCACCTAACCCTAACCACCTAACCCTAACCCTACCACCTAACCCTAACCCTACCACCTAACCCTAACCCTACCACTACCACCTAACCCTACCACCTAACCCTAACCCTACCACCTAACCCTAAGCCTACCACCTAACCCTACCACCTAACCCTAACCCTACCACCTAACCCTACCACCTAACCCTAACCCTACCACCTAACCCTAACCCTAACCACCTAACCCTAACCACCTAACCCTAACCCTAACCACCTAACCCTACCACCTAACCCTAAGCCTACCACCTAACCCTACCACCTAACCCTAACCCTAACCCTACCACCTAACCCTAACCACCTAACCCTACCACCTAACCCTAACCCTGCCACCTAACCCTACCACCTAACCCTAACCCTACCACCTAACCCTAACCCTACCACCTAACCCTAACCCTACCACCTAACCCTACCACCTAACCCTAACCCTACCACCTAACCATAACCCTACCACCTAACCCTACCACCTAACCCTAACCCTACCACCTAACCCTAACCCTGCCACCTAACCCTAACCCTACCACCACCACCTAACCCTACCACCTAACCCTAACCCTACCACCTAACCCTAACCCTACCACCTAACCCTACCACCTAACCCTAACCCTAACCCTAAGGCTCCAGGCGGTAGTCGGTCCTGTTTGCATGCATCACACCTTTTTGACCGCGTCGGGGAGAAGGGAGACGGCTGATCGGTCCGACTGCCTTTTCTGCCGAAAATCTTCAGTGGGATTGGTGTGTAGGGGCCTTACGACCTTTAAAACCTTTTCTTTATGTATGATTGGTATAAATCCATTATAGCACCATCATATGAGGCGACCCAAGTGGTGTCCCAACCCAAGGTTTTATTTGAATATGGACAGATAAAAAAACATAGATAAGCGTGAAACAGTCATCTGATGGACGCATCATAGTGTTTTTAGCCAAAGCTGATTCACGACACTTGGATTTCATTTATTGACATTACATTTTTCTTATTTAATTTATTCCTAAATTATGAAAAGGTCATCATCATTAATTCAATAATCAAAATATCTAAAAATGACGAGACCTATGTTATACATGTTGTTTTTATTACCGTATTTCAAATTGTTAAAATCATATTTCATTGTTCAGCTGCGCGCAACATATCTCTGGGTAGAAAGGATTGTTCCTGGCTTCTCCCTGCAGAGCAGAAGGCTGGCTGCTTCATCTGTAGAGCGGAGTTCACCGCCCCCTTTTTGAACAGCTCTGGTTCCGGAAGTTAATTTCCCATTCATTTTCACCATTGACTTTTCGTAAAATCTTTATATAGTTTAATATATAGTTATAAGTTCTTAAGTTTTAAGCCTGGACCTCGATGGCGGACCCATAGACGGCCGCTAGGCTCTCCTGTTGGTCGCCATGGGCCAGCAGGGTCATCTACATTTGCAACAGCCCAAAATGGATGACTCAAGGCATTTGCTTTAGTCCCCTTCTCAGATTTCATGAACCATAAAATTTACAGTTTATTGAAGTAGGCCGGTTTTTGTCCTTTTAATGCACTTCACTGTTGTTTATGGATGTAGCTGTTGGTGTTCTTGTTGTCTGTGATGTTGTTTGAAGTGCTGTTTATGATTGTCGATAATCTTATCAGCTACAAATCTTTCCCCTGAACTGGCTTTTGGATTCCCTCATTAGAAACCTGTCAATTCTTGCCATTTGTGACATCACAACAAGGTATCCCTTCCCAAGTAGAAGCCACGCCTTCTGCTGAATCTATTCATCTATAGAGCACGACAGTGTGCTTTCGGAAGTAAAAATCCCATTACATTTTCTCCAGAGGTTGATTAAAAGCCATAATGTCATATCCATCCAAAGTATACATACCACGCACCGTTATATTGTGAATCAATGGTATATGCTCCTGTAGAAGCCACATGTTAAACGGGCAACATCTAGTTTTATAAAAACACGTTTTATTGGCGATGTCTTTGAAACCACTACACTACCCATAATCCCTAAAATGTTAAACAACATCTTTGATTGGTGGAGCTCTCTGCATGGAAACGTTTACCCTCTCCCGCGAACGTCAAGTGGTGGATGATTGCTGAACTGAACCCGATCGCTTACCGCAGCAACCAGGACTTAGATCAATGGAAAGTTAGAGTTGTGGTTAGAGCTGTAGAGGAAATGAGCTCTACATGTTGAAAAAAAATGTTCATAGAGAATATATGCTAAAAATAAAAGTACAAATATATGATATATCACTAGCAGTGCTTTTTAGTAATTTTGGTAGCACAAAAGCAGAATACATAATGTTGAATGAATACATAACTGGAATACGAGACTGAATTCACATGTATTAAAAACGAGTAATGTTATTACGCTGTGATTGCAGTCAGCAACGTACCATGTCGATGACAACGCTATACACTATATGAAACACTAACATACACACATACACACACACACATAATACATGACACAACTTGTATTAACAATATAAACAATATAATAATGACAAAGGTTATAAGATGCAAGAAACGCGCTAAACTATTGGGTTGTAACCACTGTGAAAAAGTCTGCAATGGTTCATGGGATGAGCAGTTCCTTCACTCACAGTCTTACCTTACGTACCTTTGCATTTTCCAAATTATTTTTTGCCCCGTATCCAACGTTTTATGGTCACGACTACCTTGACAAACAATTGGCTTGGTTCCAGGCTTAAAACTTAAGAACTTATAACTATATATTAAACTATATAAAGATTTTACGAAAAGTCAATGGTGAAAATGAAATTAACTTCCGGAACCAGAGCTGTTCAAAAAGGGGGCAGTGAACTCCGCTCTACAGATGAAGCAGCCAGCCTTCTGCTCTGAAGGGAGAAGCCAGGAACAATCCTTTCTACCCAGAGATATGTTGCGCGCAGCTCTACAATGAAATATGATTTTTAATAATTTTAAGTACGGTAATAAAAATAGTACATTTAAGGAAAAAACTATAAATCGCGGAAGAACGTTGTCGTCTCGGACGTATACAATCTTTTAAAAATAAAATGCAGAATTCAACCTCTGGGAAATACTGCATCTGTTGGTGGACGGCATGACAATCTGTCAAAGTAGCACAGGTAGTAAGTAAGCTAGATGGACAGGTCTCTATAGTGTCACAGTTGTCCCTAGTTCCCCTTGCAGTTAGGGCTAAGGGAATATGAAGTCATTGTCAAGCAGCCAAATGTAATTTACCGTCATCGTGAGTACAACTATGGAAACAATGGGTTGGTTAGTAGACACAACTAGTACACAACAACACCATAGCATAGTTCTCGTCGTTTTTAGATATTTCGATTATTGAATTAATGATGATGACCTTTTCATTCATTTAGGAATAAATTAAATAAGAAAAATGTTCAATAAATCTTCAATAAATGAAATCCACATTATTACAAAGCGCTAAAAGGCAGCAAACAACAGTCTGGCTAATGAATCTATTTTGTACAATCACAGCCCTGAGCCTCCCACCATTTCATTTAGTGAGAGCCATTCGTTCTGTTTGGCTGAAAGTGACTGGATGGATCTCAATAAAAGGCCCAGATTTAGTGTGCAGACATAGATATTATATATCTGGGGTTAGAACCCCAAGAGCTCAGGTGGGAGCCAAACACCCCAGCCTCTAGAAATTCATGCCCCTCACATAATTATATATTATGACATCACATATTTAGACAGATAGTTATTGTGGAGTCATAAGGGAAATATTACAACAATAGAACACAGATATTAATGTAATGTTCTCTTTCCAGCCAAGAATATTCATATCATACTTCTGATCTTCGCTATTTTGTAGGCGAGCACACACACACACACACACACACACACACACACACACACACACACACACACACACACACACACACACACACACACACACACACACACACACACACACACACACACACACACACACACACACACTTAACCATGCATTTGGTGTCTCTCCTCCACCCGCGACGGCCATCCCGTTTGTAGCGGTCAGGAAGGTGATGCTGACAGGTATCACCAGTAGCCTGGTTCTTAGTATCACCTTATACAAAGCATCTTTGAATAATAAGTCTGCTTTCAAGGCTATTTTTAGCCACAATCTCTCAGGTTTACAATGGCATGGTGACGGGAGGATTATTTTAGGCAATGGCAGTTAGGATTTACTTTCATTGGACAGGCGCCTTTTACAGAAATATACATGATAGGCTGATGGAGAAACTCAAGTTAGACTTCAGATTAAGCATATGAACTCAATTCTGGGTTAGCTTTCTTGTGCTTCATTTTTGATTCAACAAATCATGTTGCTGGGGGCGGGAATCAGTAAACGTGTAATTGGCTAACAGCGACCAAACGAGCACTAGAAGGAGACGATAGACCTCGGGATGGTGTGTGGAGATCACTAAGAGCCTGAAGAAGAAGAACCACTGGACCAACAAAGTCCACGAAGCGGTGGTGACGAGGAGCCGAGAAGGGGAGCCGGGGTTGACTGAAGGGACTGCTGGCCCTGGGTCACCTACAGCGTGGCCCCCGGCAGCCCCCAGGTCCTGACCAACAACACGTGGGCCGTCATGTCGCCCTCAGCGCTCCAGTTCATTCATATACAGTCACTGCAGGAGAATCTTTAAATGGTCAATGGACTGCATTTATACAGCGCTAACCAGTGGCCACCAAGCACTTTACAATATTGCCTGACATTCATCCATTCATGCACACATTCACACACCGACGGCGGAGTCGACCACGCAGGGCGACAGCCAGCTGGTCGGGAGCAGTCAGGGAGAGGTGTCTCGCTCAGGGACACCTCCACACTCAGCTAGGAGGAGGCGGGGATCGAACTAGCAACCTTCCGGTTACCAGCCAACCTGCTCTACCTCCTGAGCCAAATGCCGGCCTTAAGGGCTGACCCTGGTCACCTGCTGGTTAAGCAGAGATGCGTCCTATCAGTGCCCGCTCATTGACTGAACTGAAGGCGTCCTACAGAATGGAAGCGGGACCTGACCTTCTGAAGGAGGTCGGGGAGGACCTGCAGGACCGGACAGCATCTGACTGACGATTGCCTACACTAGAATGCAGACATAGCGAAACCAGTTTCTTTTGAGTGGGAGACCAACAGCGTACCACTAGCCTCCCGTTGTCCTTCCAGTCTCCCCAGCCACTGCCCTAGAAGCATGGAAGCGTTTACTCTGAACCCTGAACTCGACTGCAGACACAAGTATAGCGCTTGACTTAGTTCAGCTAAACTCTGGGCCTCCGGCACGAAGCGGATACAGAAACTCTGTGTAGGCATCATGTGTCTCAACCAGAGTTAAGCCAGTTGTAGGTCGTCCCATCCTCAGATAAACAACCTACATACGTGGCCAATTCACTTCAGCATTTACAGCAGTATTTAGAGCACATAACCAGCCTGCGATGCATATATGCAGAGAAATAGAGTCAGAGAGAGAGACGACAGAGGGAGGGTGTGTGTGTTCAGGCTACCTGTAGGTTCACATCTAACCCGCGGAGGCCCGTTGTAGCTCTGAAATCACTACCGAAACATAAAACACACCATCCCTTCTGATGAACATCAATCTGAAAATGTATCCGATTCATGTCAGCATCGGTTCTACAATGCCCCCCCACCCGACTGGCATTACGACCCGCGGGCCTGGCTCAACAACACACACTCTGGAATTCAGCCTTCACAGATGTCATCGACACACACACACACACACACACACACACACACACACACACACACACACACACACACACACACACACACACACACACACACACACACACACACACACACACACACACACACACACACACACACACACACACACACGGTTTGATAGCTCACCTTGCTTCACGCATTTCAAGCGGACGGGGTCCTTGCAGTGCTTGATGACGGCCAGCACGTCCCGGGTGGTGAGCCCCGCTACGGGCATGTCGTTGACTTCCAGCAGCAGCTCATCCTGGGCCAGCTTCCCGTTCTGCACCGACGCCTTGCTCCCCGGCTTCACCTCTCCAAAGTGGGGGAACTGCCCGTTCTCCGCGCCCCCCCTCAGCTCGAACCCCAGCTCCCCTTCTCGGCTCCTCGTCACCACCGCTTCGTGGACTTTGTTGGTCCAGTGGTTCTTCTTCTTCAGGCTCTTAGACATTGTTGGCGAGCGATCACCACACACCGGCCATCCGAAGGTCTATCGCCTCATTCCGCCTTTGCGACACACGGGTCGTGGAGGAGACGAGGAGCTCAGAGCGCCGGCGGCCCCATCACCGCGGAACGACGCGGGTTCTACTGGTTCTACTGGTTCTACTGGAGGAGAACGACGCTGTCACACAGACGGAGAGACATAGACCAGCGAATGACCCGGATGTGAAGTCTGGAGAAATGGGAGCGATGAATGGTTGGGATTCTGAGAGAAGGAGAGGAGGAGGAGGAGGAGGAGGAAGAGGAGGACGAGAGGGTCACTCCCACTCCGAATCGAAGCGCGCGACTCTGATCCGTCACACGGACGTGCGCGTGCGTGTTTTTGTGCGTGCGTTAACGGTTCCTATTCCACGAGCGGATAACGGCATTAGGGCGCGGGGAGATTTGGGGGAACCAGCAAGAGTAACCTAGGTTACCAAAGCTAGGCTACTTAAGTATCCAACCGAAGAAATGCCCCGTCCCTCCGGAGCCGTTAGAACAGGTGATAGCTCGATAGCTTTAGCAAGAAGTCCGCGAGCCTCGTGGAAGACTGCGCTCATGCGCAATGAGTGCACGGGCAGAGTGCGCGCAGGTAGCTGGATGGGTAGAAAGGGAGACAGACTGGTAAACCAGCCAATCATTTAATTCGGTCCGAATTAATTGATTGGACGGGATTATTACCTGCGACAGCCACAGATACCGGATAAAAAATATAAAATAACGGTGTTTTTTATCGCTGTAAAGACATATGATGCATGCAAAAATAATACTAATATAGACTAAAATATAGAGACTGAAACTGAAAGGGCGCACCTACTCAGATCTCAACCTAAACGATGAGACTCGAGCCATAGACCAATCTAAGGTCAACCCAAAATGACAAATACTTCCTGTTGCCATCTTCATTAAATGTCTGTCTGTGTGTGTGTGTGTGTGTGTGTGTGTGTGTGTGTGTGTGTGTGTGTGTGTGTGTGTGTGTGTGTGTGTGAGAGTGTCATCGTGTATTGTTGGGTGTGCGAGCCAGTCTGTGAGTGAGTGTGAGTATGTTTGTCTGTTAGTGAATACAATGCCAAACAACCAAATACCGCAGCTATTACTTTATTTAAAAGTGTTACATTTAAATGAAGTAGGCTAATCACTTTGCTTTCACTTTCAGCTATATCGATTTTTCAAGGACTCCCTCATAACCGCAACACAAATGTAATCATTTAGGCTCTTATCTAGTATTTGTTCTGTTAGATGCTTTTGAACTATTTTATGCTTCAAACATACAGTGCTAAAACCACAATAGTTTTAAATAATAATTTCATTGCATGTTGGCATAACTTAATAACATGTAGATATATTTTTTAAATATATTTTTATGAAATGTGTGTAGCACAATTTAGGCCACATACATACAAATAGATTTGGGACATTTGGTAATTCATCACAGCAAATAACAATGAAGGACAGTGACAACAATCAGTGAAAAAAACATTGATGTAACAGACAATATAACATTGCACAAATAAACTCAATGCATTGAGAGGCTTTAGGTTTTAGTAGGTAATTCATGAATCATAGCTAATGTGTGTGTGTGTGTGTGTGTGTGTGTGTGTGTGTGTGTGTGTGTGTGTGTGTGACAAGTACAATTAACTGTAACACAATGTAACTAGTGCAACATCAACTTTTTCATTAATCAAATCAAGTAGTGTTAACAGATAATAAAAAAGCACTGAAATAAGGTGACACTAATCCATACTCTTAAACAGAAAGGGGTCGTTTTTTTCACATATTTTGTAGCAAAGTCTCCCCGGACCCCCAGGCAATACGCCACGGACCCCCGGGGGTCTGGGGAGACCTTGAGAACCACTGATCGAGATGGTCCTAGCACACACACCAGGCTCTTGTTTTTAGATTTTTCTTCTGCTTTTAATACTATCCAGCCACATGTTTTAGTTAGTAAACTACTATCAGAATTTAATCTTGAAAGTAATCTTGTGAGCTGGATTATGGATTTTTAAATTAACACAACACAACGAGTAAAGGTAATGGTTGTCTCTCAGAAAGGCGTGTCTCTTCCACTGGCTCTCCCCAGGGTTGTGTACCTTCCCCTCTACTGTACATCCTCTACACTAATGACTGTAGAAGTCAGCATATTAATAGACACATCCTGAAATGTGCTGATGACAGTTATTGTTTGAGCATGGGCCAGTGGTTGATGAGTTTGTCAGTTGGTGTGACAAGTCTTTTCTTCAGCTTAACATCCCAAAGACAAAATACATGGCCAGTGATTTTAGAAGAAAGCAATCTTATTCTCCTCCACCTTCTTACATAAATGGAAGCTGCATAGAGATGGTTGACCAGAATAAATATCTGGGAACAATGATAGACAATGAACTCAAATTTGACTTTAATACTGATACTATTTGCAAGAAAGGACAACAACGATTGAACTTCCTCCGGCAGCTTAACTCTTTCAATGTCGATAAGGTTATGTTGTCTTTATTTTACAAATCCTTTATAGAATCTGTTCTCACCTTTTCTTTTATTGCCTGGTATGGGGGCATAAAAAAATAAAAATAAAAAACCAGCCATATTGTGAAGGTGGCTGGGAAGTTGATTGGCTGTCCACAAGTATCCTTGCTGAACATTTATGAGAAGCAGGTTATTCAGAATGCAATTTCTATATTGGACTGTAAAAATCATCCCCTTCATTGTTCATTTGAGGCACTTCCCTCAGGCCGGAGACTAAGGGCGCACTCACACTAGGCCATCTGTACCGTGCCCGAGTACATTTGCCCCCTAAAGTCTAGATCGTTTGGCTGGTGTGAGCACGCCATCCGTACTCAAGTACAGTTAAACTCTGTGGCCTCAGTACACTTCGGAGAGGTGTGCTCAGGCCATGGGACAAATGCTAATGAGCCAACACGCACGGATACGCAAGCCGTACAAGAGGCAACCGTACTCAGGCCCAGTTGAGATTGCCTAGTGTGAGCACAGGCCAGCGGCACAGTGGGTTAATAATACTTTTATTAGCCTGTATCTATCTCTTTGTTGTGTGTCCTTGTGTATCTTGCGATTTTGTCTTCCCAGGCTTACAAAAAGTCTATCACTGACACAACCTGGCACAAATAAAAGATGGACCTAGTCTACATAGTCAACTTGAAAGTACATACAAGGTGCAGAAAGAAAGAGGTAGATCAAAATCTCTATTTTCCCCTTTGTTTAATGTGACGCCTTGTACGTCACACAACATTTGGCCCAAAATACTTAGTATTAAGAATTTAGAATTGGTCAAATTGACCAATTTATTAACATTTATTTGTTATTTATTACCATCAATTTATTACCATATTACCAACTAATTGGTCTGTAACCTTGCACATCTAATTATAATAATCATTAGGTCAATATTTCATGAATATAAAAAGAGGTGCATTTTCTGTTTATGTCAAGTTGTCATGACAGAGACAAACTCTGCTGATGCCATCCTGGTTAATGTCAAGTTGTCATTATAAAGACATCCCAAACAAATGTAATGTCAACTTGTCATGACCAAGACAACTTCTGGTAATGTCACTTTGATTAATGTCAACTTGTCATAATCATAATCACCACCCAAAAATTGTCAACTTGTATCACAATGTCACAACAAAAACCAAATGACACTTAATGACAGAAGTCTTAAACGTTTATTGACATGTTTATACCGTTTATGACAAGTTAATGAAAAATAAGAACGTGACACATTAAACAAAGAGCAACTCTTGTAGTAGGACTGCACCTCGTCCGCACTTGGATGCTTCAACTTGTACCCTGAGCTCTTTGCTAGGGTCAAAATATGTTAGAACTGAACCCTGTGCATCCAATAGCCCAGAGACCCATTGCCCAGTAGCCTGACCTGGTATCCATGATGCTGAAGTAGCACGCTCCTGCCAACTTGGCTGTAATATCCTTGAGGTTTGGTAAAGAGAAGTGTGGTCATTTTCCAGGAACTGCTAGCGGTGGTGGTGTTCACATCACATTTCCAGTATCCCCTGAGGCGGCAATTCATTGTGCGCACTGACCACTGTTACGGCCACCCTTTATTACACGACTCGTTGTTCAGCGGCCAGTAACAAGAAAGGAAAAAAAAAAACACTGAACAAGAATTAAAGTTTAAATAATAATACAATTTTATTAAACCAATCCCAAACTCAAACAACTGGAGGACTGCTTAACAAAACAAAAGGGTGGAGGAAGCCTGGACCAGCCGCGCATTGGGCCGTTGAAGCCAGGACTTCCTCCTCCTAACCTAAAATCCCCAAACCCTCTGACTAATAACAGAAACACGAAAAAACCTATACTAACAGCCCTTAATTCACGGAACCAAACAGCTCAGGACAACAGAACAACAAGGAGCTGCCAATGTGGGGCGTGTGGGAACACAGGCCACGCCTTAAGTAGCAGCAGTAGCCCTCCCCTCCCCTGCTGTCGCCGATGGACATAGTTCTGCCCCATTGGGGGTCAAGAGAGGTGTCCCTCAAGGGTCTATCCTTGGTCCTGTCTTATTTACCATTTACGTACATAAATACCATTGCCTCTGTTGTCGAAAGTGGAAAAATACATCTTTATGCAGATGACACAGTTCTATATTGTTCCGACCCCACCCTTGCTCAAGCTTGTCAATCATTACAGCAGTCTTTTAACTTATTACAGGCCACCTTCATTAATCTTAGACTGGTATTAAACGCTGGGAAAACTAATGTGATGCAGTTCACAACACAAAGTGTGTTGAGAATGTTTCATCCTATAAATATCTAGCTGAGAGTAAAGCTTTTATTTTAGAAATAAATCTTGTTTTACTCTCCAGGCTAGGAAGAAATTGATCAATGCCACTTTCTTGCCAGTCCTGGACTATGGGGATGTTATTTATTTATGCATGCTGCCTCTACCACGCCAACACCAACATCTATATAAATGAGGACTACATGGAAGCTGTCAGACAAAAGCGTAGGGAACTCATTCCAGCCATGAAAGCTGCCAGAGAACGAGGTGACATAGCCTACATCCGACATGACAAGCTTATTGTCCATCCCCCTTCCCAACAGCCAGGAGCTGGAGCTAGAGACTAGTTCTCTGGTCTCCTTAACTTAGACTGAACTGAACTTAATCTTTTTATGGCTAGTAGGCCCATTGATTATAAGCATCTTCTTCCTGTTTCAAAGGGTCTTGTTATGGCCCATCTGAATGTCTGCAGCATCAGAAATAAGGTACATGAACTGAACTATCTGACTACAGAAAACACCATTCATATCTTGGCCGTATCGGAGACCCATCTGGATGCTACTACTACTACTTTTTGACACAGAGGTTTCCATTAACGGCTATAATATGTTTAGAAGGGACCAGAATAAACATGGGGTGGTATAGCATTATATATCAGAAATAACTTTCCGGCAACACTCTGAGTTCATGTCAGATAATTTAGAATCTCTATGGGTCAAAGGATATCTTCCTCACCTAAAGCCGGTGCTGATGGGCTGCTGCTGTAGACCTACTGGGACTGATGTGCAATGCCTGAATAATTGATGTATTAATTGACAGAGTTGCAGATGTGAATGGTGATATTTTTTTACTTGGGGATATGAACATAGACTGGTTTGTGAATCAATGTCGAATGAAACAAAAGATGGTATCATTAATCGATGCTTGTAATATGTCTCAGAGGATCTCTCAACCAACCAGAGTCTTTACTAACACTGCTGGCCATACTTCTGCCACTTGCATAGACCATATTTACACAAATATTCCTCAATGCTGCACTAAACCAGTTTCTCTATCGGTGGGTTTTAGTGACCATAATATTATAGCAATTACCAGGAAAACAAAAATTCCTAAATGTAAGGTCAATATAGTACATAAAAGAAAGAAGAAGAAATTAATTCCTGAACGTTTTTTGGCAGATGTTGGTGATATTGACTGAACTGATGTGTATGCTGCTGAGGGGCCTGAGGCCTCCTTAAATATCTTTATGGAAAGCTTCATGAAGATTGTTGATAAGCATGCCCCTATGAGAAATTGGATTGTAAAAACCAGACCAGCTCCATGGCTTTATGAGACTCTAAAGAGCCTCATGAAGGAAAGAAATGAAGCCAAATTTACATTAATAAAGGGATTAGTGGAGGACAGATTCATGTACTGTCAACTAAGAAACCAAGTTACAAAACGGAATAGATCTATGAAAAAAGAATATTACATGCAAAGAATAAATGCTTTAAAGCAAGACGGTAAAGAGCTCTGGAAAACCCTTAATGAAATAATGGGGAGAAGGACGACTGGTGGGGCTTCCTTTGTGGAATCAGAAGGCATGTTTCTGACCAAACCATCTGATATAGACAATCATTTTAATAATTTCTTCATAAATAGGGTTTATGCACTAAGGCAGAATATGGTCAATACTGATTATATAAAGCTCATAACAAATAATGTGATGTTAGACAATAGTTGCACTTTTCAGCCTGGCAGCTGACTATGGTTATGGTCCACTATGTCATATATTAAATTCATGCTTAATGAAAGGGGTTTATCCCACTATCTGGAAAGAGGGTAAAATGATTCCCTTACCTAAAGATGGCAGACTAGCACTCACTGGGAAGAACAGTAGACCTATCACTATTCTCCCAGTTCGCAGTAAACTGATGGAGAGAATAGTCTACTCACAAATACAGGAATACTTTGACTGTAACGGTTTGAACACAGGTTTTCAACATGCTTACAGACATAACCATTCAACTTGTTCCACCCTTACAGTAATGACAGATGACTGGCTCAAGGAAATGGATAACTCAAAGATGACTGGTGCAGTATTACTTGATTTTAGTGTGGCATTCGATGTCATAGATCATGATCTGCTCATCGGTAAACTAGAATGCTATGGATTTAGTCCAATTTAGTCCTATTTATGGATGAGTTTTATCTCACAAGTAGGACATGAGAGTTGAGAGTTATCTCACAAGTAGGACACAACGGGTTTATTACACTGGCAGCTGGTCTCACTCTAAGGTCTTGGGCTGCGGGGTCCAACAAGGGAGCTGCCTGGGACCGCTCTTATACGCCATCTTCACAAACGATTTACCATCCGTTTTGCGTAAAGCAACTGTACAAATGTATGCTGATGATTCCACATTGTATTATGCTGAAAAAACTGTCAGTGAACTGGACGATGTTTTATCAGCTGAGTTAAATAAGGTTTTTGATTGGATAAAAAAAAATAAGAAAACCAAATCAATTATCTTAAAAAATGTAAAATGACTGGGCACAATGATTGATATTCAGCTGTCATGGGCAGAACACATTGATACCATAGTGAAGAAGATGGGTTGTGGTATCTCCATGGTGAGGAAATGTCTTTCTTATGTCCCTACACACATTGTGGGACAGGTGGTTAAATCTTTAATTTTATGTCACCTGGATTATTGTGCACCAGTATGGTCCTCTGCATCTAAAGGTCAAATAAATAAATTACAAACCACCCAGAACAGAGCTGCCAGGTTAGTATTCCATTGTCCCATAAGAACAAACACTATCAGTATGCTCTGTCAACTCTCATGGTTAACGGTAGAGAACAGGCTGGTTTCAATATGACTAAATTTTTCAGGAACACTATCTTCTCTTCTCAACCCGTTTTCTTACGCAACCTTTTTGCTAGGTCAGCCGATGACGGCCAGATGATGTTACCAAGTCCAAAATCAAATGCTTTAAAGAAAACAGTTATTTATCGTGCCATCAATCATTGTAATAATTGCCCACTGAATATATGTGAATTGCATTGAATTGAATTGCAAAGTATCTTTCAAGTACCATTTGAGAATGCACTATTTAAATTTGTGAGTAGGGAATGGACATACCTACTGTATGAATGCAATAATGATTGTAACCATGAATGTAATAACTTTTTATGAATAATTTCTGATGATGTTTATAATGATTTACTGCTTTTAGATTATCATTGTTAACTGAATTATGATTTATATCTTGTGTATTGTTATGTTTTGTGTCTTTCTATGTGGACCCCAGGAAGACTAGCTTGTCCCATTTGGTGACAGCTAATGGGGATCCTTTTAAACAATAAACAATAAACAATAAACCACGCTGCATCCACTTGACACAGTATACCATGGTGCACTACGTTTCATAACTAATGCCAAGTCATGCACTCATCACTGTCGTCTATATGAGAGGACTGGTTTTAGCTCTTTAGGTCTGCGTAAATGGTTTCACTGGCACATTTTTATTTATAAAGCTATTAACGGTAATCTACCTAGCTATCTTGTCTGTTGACCTGAGGGGTATTCCATCAACCAGGCTTATTTCGCTTAGCCAGGCTTCTTTCAGCTAGAGTTGCGTTCCATGAACGTGACTTAAGGGAATCTCCACTAAGTAACCATGGCAATTTATCCGTCCAAACAAACCTGTTCGGGAGCAGGTTAACTGTCAGGCTAACTTGAGCGGTGTTTCAGAGAAATCCATCTGTCAGCAACAATTGTACCATCAGAAGGTTCCGCCAAGCCTAGTCCTCACAATTTTGTCATAAATGTACATATATGAAGTACAAACAGCGTATATTTTCACTAATTCAATTAATTGCTATATATTATTACTGTGGCTATTTTTTCAACACATTTTTACACAAATCTATGTATTATCGCGTAATCAACAATCAGCGGCTGGGTGAATGGTCTAGCACTTGCCCTGTGATAGGCGCGACCCGAGTTCGCGTCCAGAGTATTTCATAGTAATCTTGGCGTTGGCTTCATTTAGTAATTCCCTTTATTAATTTTATTAATTCCCTAATTAAGAATATTCAAAGAAATGGAAAATAAATGGCATGAAAAGTTATTTGATTTCTCTAGTAATCCTTCCTATATTACTAATTGCGTGGGGATAGAACCCCGGACGACCGGGTGCAAGTCTGACACGTTAACTCAAGACTATCTCCCTGCTTTCAAATCCATGGTCAATATTAAATTAAAATATGTTACGCTTAATACTACTTATGCATTCAACAGATCGCAGATTTTTGTGCCAGGCAGCCTCCCTGTTTCTATTAATGGTTACGGTGTTCTCTTTTTGAGTTATTATATGCTTGTACTCCTCATAGACCTCCACAAGCAGCTTCTGTTCGCCGCTGGAAAAGATCCTGCTCGGTCCTTTTCGGACATTTGATCCATGATTCAACATTCACGGTTATGGGCTGGTTACATATCTCGTGAACGCGCGTAATCCAGGATCACATTCGCCTGGCTTGAACTAACCTGAGCAAGGCGCGGCTGAACTGCGTTGATGGAACGGCTTAAGCCTCAAGTGGAAGTTGGCGCTAGTTCTAACCAAGCTTAATCAACTAAGCACCGCTTTCGTTAGCGACTTGCAACCTCACACACGGACAAACACCTATCAAATTCTCGCCCTCCCACCATCTCCAGGGCACATCCACCACCCCAACTGCCAGCCGGCCCTTTGAGCCCAAATCAAAGTCAAGATCTCGCAAATCAAAGTCAAGATTTTGCAAAATAAAGTCAAGAACCCGCAAAACTATAGTCTGTGTTTGTCCCCAGTACATGTTTTTTCTTCATGTCACTTTGGCGGCTCTGTACATAACAGCAGCCTTTGATGGCTAAATAAAAATGAAGGTGCCTGAGGGACAGCTTAGGCTCGAGAGACACGGCTAGTACAACTTTGAGATCATCTATCGCCCTGGCCGGCTGCACGGTAACGCAGACAGCCTCTTCAGGAGACCCTGCTGCCAGTCCTGTCCACGTAAGCTCCCAGACTCCTCCCTTCCAGTGAATGTCGATCACCAGGCCATGCAGTATAATTTGGACTCCGGCACCTTCCAGATGATGCTGAGTCTAGTGGGGGTAGACGAAACTTTGTCTGCTGTCATGGACAAGCCCCGAGAGAATCTATCTGACTAAGACTAACAAAGTGTAGCTATTTGGCGGCTGGTCCCTGGAGGAGCTGCAACAGGCCCAGTAAGCCGATCCAGTCATTGCACCTATCAGGGCATGGATGGAGGCCAGCAGAGAGCTCCCCCCATGGGTCTCCCCATGCAGTCCAGCCACGAAGACATATTGGAGCCAATGGAAGCGACTACGTCTGAGGTGGAATACTGGTTAGGCAGTTCTACTGCCTGGACGACACCCAGTTCTACCCAAAAGTTGTGCTGCCTCGCACCTTCAGGCCTGACATGAGACAGATGCATGAAGGGCAAGTTGGTGGACATTTTGGTGTGGAGCCTACTGTAGCCCAGCTGCAGCCCCAATACTTCTGGTACCAGATGAGAGAGGATGTCTCCCTCTGGTGCAGTACCTGTACCAGCTGTGCTTCTAAAGCCAGGTCCAGTAAGAGCCCCCATGTGAACTGTTCGAGTGGGAGCCCCAATGGAGCACATTGCCCTGGACATCATAGGACCGCTGAACGAGACAGAGCGTAACAACTGTTATGTGCTTGTAATACAGGACTACTTCACAAGATGAAAGTAGTCCCCTACCAAATCAGAAAGCTGAAACTGTGGCCGAGGTGCTTGCCTCAGAATGGATGTGTCGTAATGGAGGACCAGACACTGCACAGTGACCAAGGCCGGAAATTTGTGTCTAAAGTGTTCCAGAAGATGTGCATGCTGTATCGAGAAAACACACACCACACCTTTCCGTCCTCAGTCTGATGGCCAAGTTGAGAAATTCAATGGCACCCTGCAAAAGATTCTGGCCAACAGCTGAGCGTCGCCACTGGTATGTATGATATTGGAGATGCTTTGTGGTACCTCAACAAAGGGCACACAGAGTTAAAAACAAGGTCACAAAGTTCCTTCCATCAGACGAAGGAACTTCGTCCTGGGAAAGTTGGATGATCTGGTGTACTGCATCCACCTGCCTACAGGAAATTAAAATTTGGATGACCTCTAACCTCCTGAAACTCAACAGCAGCAAAACAGAGCTCTCCTCCACCCTCTCATTCCGGTCTCACATCAAGAGCACCACCAAATCGGCTTTCTTCCACCTACGCAACATTTCAAGTCTCCAGCCCTCACTTTTCGACTCAGTTACCGAGACCCTCATTCACTCTTTCATCAGCTCCCGTCTGGACTACTGCAAAGGTGTCCTGTCTGGCCTACCCAGAAGGCTCTTGACAGATTAGAGCATGGAAACCCGACCCGAGCCCAACGAGACCTGACGGGACCCAACGGGATCCGACGGGCCATGTTGGGTTTGGAAAAATATTTAGAAATGATGCTCGGGTTCGGGTCGGACTCGGTCACATCTGCGCGATAAGGAGTTGGAGTTGGCGTGGGTGTTGCTTTTGTGTTAATGTTAATTTTACTTCGCTGGGGACACTCGTGTTAATTTGAATCCTACCTGTCTTACAGAACCTCAGAACCTCTTGTGTCATTTTGTGGAATTTATCGTTATTGTGGCCTTTTTTGTGGGCCTATTTGACTTTAAATTGATTATGATTCTGTGCAACAAGCACGCGTTAACAGCTTGTGCTCACTGTTAACGCGTCTTGTTGCGCTCATCTGTTGACATTTCCAAACGCCTTGCAGTTGTTTAATAAAGGCGTGCTTTCATACACACAAACGTAAACGTGTCATTAGTATGAGAAAAAAACTCTTTCGGGCTCGGACATATATATCTTGATGCCTGTCAGCTCGGGGCAGGCTCGGTTACTTCTCTGTCGGACGCGGGCCGGGCTCGGAGAGAAATGCGTCCCGTTCCACACTCTGACAGATTGCACATTGCAGTATGTCCAGAATTCAGCTGCCACATTATCAGAGCCATCGTTCTCACAGACCTCGTCGTCGGCAGAGACCACTAACCAGGTATGGTGTTAAAGGACCAGTGTTTAAAAAAAGAAAGAAAAAGGATTAAGATGTGGTCGTTGTTTTATATTGTTTGCCCTTGTTAAAGCTGATTGCTAGTTTCATATGTTCAATCACCACTTTGGGCTCATATTAAGTCATAACTTGTATCCAATGTGTTATTAATGCCTTTTCAGGGTTTGTTCAGCTCTAAGGTAGTATGTGCACACCAAACACAGAGGATCTCCTGGAGAATGGAAGATCTCCGTGCTCTACGGTCTAACACTAAGCAGGAAAAGCTAACAATGAGCCTAAAAGAGTGAATATTGATTTGAAACTGAATACATCACCGAGGATATAATTTTGTGCTGAGTCTTTCTGAAACAAACATAAATGTCTCTTAAACAGATCACTAACATTTAATGGTAGCCAGGCTATAATGTAAGTATTGGTGCATTTCCACTGGTGGTTACGCTTCGGACCCAGCACGCCTCAGCTGAGTAGTGAGGGTGGGTATAGCCCAGCTCAGTTATGGCTCACGTTTCCACCACCGACAGTACTCTTAAGATAGGGCAGGGTTTGAGCCGGATGGCGATAGCCGCGGTAGCTACGTAAGCATCAGTGTTGTGCATGAACTATGAAACCATGAAATAACTAGTTCATTGAACAAGTTCATTTTTCTATGAACTTTGTACTGAACTTAACATATTTCTAACTAAAGAACTTGAACTTGAATTAGTTCCGATTTTGTGACATTCTGAATTGATGCTTAGGTCCAGATGACATTTTTATTAAATAGAGTTAATGCCTTAGTTGTGATGAATGAAACAGGTGTACAAATAATATCCACAACAATTTTAGATGGTAGTGATGGGCAGCGGATAATGGAGAGGATTCATTTTAAAAAAATAAGCACAGAAATATTCACTCCCAGTTTTTCCTCAGTTTCTAAAAGAACTGTTAATGAACTGAACATGAACTAGTTCAAAACTGAATTGATGAACTATGAATGTGAATTTATTTTTTTTCTTTTGTATGAACTGAACTGTTCAAGTGAAGTGTGAACTTGCACAACACTGGAAAGCATCGTGACCTCTGTGTCCAGCAGCCCGACACAGTGTAGCCTGCTATTTTTTATTTATTTTGGATTTATTAGCCTGCAAATAAATCCAAGGAAAAAGAATGCAATGAACAAAGAGCAACAATGTAGGACATCCAAGAAGGACGTCAAACTATTGTGTGACATTTTCTTCAATAAATAAAGCTTTCGCCGTTGTCCAGAAATACCTCACGGGTAGGCCTACTGTTTGTTTGTTATTATCCCCCTGTCGCACGATTCTGCAGACTGAACCGGCCCGCACCCTCCGGTGGAAATGCGCCATTTGTTGTTCAACAGCATCAGTTAAAGCGACTTCAAGTGGGAAGCCTGTCGTCATGGAGATCCCAGCCACTCAGACCAGTTTGAACCACTAGATGGAGCCACTAAACCATTTCTGTAACACAACACAAGCTATTGCTAAAATCCTCTCCAGGGCAGTCCTTTCTGGGCTACTGGAAGAGGACCGCACCTCTGTGCCAGTGACCTGTGTATCAGACCAGTGACCTGTGTGTCAGACCAGTGACCTGTGTATCAGACCAGTGATCTGTGTGTCAGACCAGTGACCTGTGTATCAGACCAGTGACCTGTGTATCAGACCAGTGACCTGTGTATCAGACTAGTTATCTGTGTCAGACCAGTGACCTGTGTATCAGACCAGTGACCTGTGTACCAGACCAGTGACCTGTGTATCAGACTAGTTATCTGTGTCAGACCAGTGACCTGTGTATCAGACCAGTGACCTGTGTACCAGACTAGTTATCTGTGTCAGACCAGTGACCTGTGTATCAGACCAGTGACCTGTGTACCAGACCAGTGACCTGTGTATCAGACTAGTTATCTGTGTCAGACCAGTGATCTGTGTGTCAGACCAGTGACCTGTGTACCAGACCAGTGATCTGTGTATCAGACCAGTGACCTGTGTACCAGACCAGTGACCTGTGTATCAGACCAGTGATCTGTGTATCAGACCAGTGACCTGTGTACCAGACCAGTGACCTGTGTATCAGACCAGTGACCTGTGTGTCAGACCAGTGACCTGTGTATCAGACTAGTTATCTGTGTCAGACCATTGACTGGATCAGTGTCCCCGTGAATTATTGCTGTGTATTCTCAAATACACATTCAGTGTGTACCCCTCAGCTTCAAAGCAGCTGACTTAGGCCCCTTCCACTCGGAACCGATTTTTTGGTGAAAACGCAAGTGCATTTGGGCCGACCGTCCAGATGGATCCGGCATTTTCGGTGCCCGAAAATGCACTTTTCTGAAACCAGAGGGGTATTGCATCAAAGTCGCTAACGAAAGCGGCGCTTAGTTGATTAAGCCTGGTTAGAACTAGCGCCAACTTCCACTTGAGGCTAAAGCCGTTCCATCAACGTAGTTCAGCCGCGCCTTGCTCAGGTTAGTTCAAACCCGGTTTACGTTATCGTGGATTACGCGCGGATTATTCACGAGATATGTAACCAGCCCAGAACCGTGAATGTCGAATCATGGATCAAATGTCCGAAAAGGACCGCGCAGGATATTTTCCAGCGGCGAACAGAAGCTGCTTGTGGAGGTCTATGAGGAGTACAAGCATATAATAACTCAAAAAGAGAACACCGTAACCATTAATAGAAACAGGGAGGCTGCCTGGCAAAAAAAAACGCAGATCTGTTGAATGCATAAGTAGTATGAAGCGTAACATATTTTAATTGAATATTGACCATGGGATCTGTAATCAGGGAGATGTCCGGGGTCATGCAATTATTAATATAGGAAGAATTACTGGAGAAATCAAAGAACATTTAATTCCATTTATTTTCCATTTCTTTGAATATTGTAAATTGACTAACCATAGTATTTATCTCAACAGAAGTGGTCTTGCCTGCCTGCCAAGAAACTCACCTGAATGGAATTTATGTGGCTGACAATTTCCCATGCACCAGCGTCTTTGTCATCGTGACAAAGGCTTCACTATCTGTAACGTTAATATTAAAATTACCTTTACCATGGGTTTTTGCAAGTTATATTTGGGTTCTAGGGAAAATGTAAGCCATTTTCCCTAGTTGGGGAGTAGACTATTGATATAATAATAACGAATGAGTGAGAAATTACACAGATTAGAATAGAAACACACACACACACGTCACCTCCGATGCGTCCTCGGGGGAACGGCCAGTTTAAGAACCCATCGAGAACACACACGGGTTTTACGACTGTACTGACTTGATGCGTACTTGGAATTGGAACAGTACTTGGGCTACGACTGACGTTTCACGAGAACGCAAGTACAGACGAGAACGCGAATTGAGAAACGGCTTTAACCTGCTACTGAACAGGTTAGTTTGGTCGGATAAGTTGCCGTGGTTACTTGGCGGAGATCCCCTTAAGTCACGTTAATGGGACGCAAGTCTAGCTGAAAGAAGCCCGGCTAAGCGAAATAAGCCCGGCTTTGCGCTTAGCTTGGTTTATGGAATACCCCTCAGGTCCAAGTTGATAAGAAAAAAACAAACCTTTTCGTTTTTGTGTAGACGCCTGAATCGCAAACGATGACGTCATCGCCCCCCCACCGGCTGGGGACGTTAGCGTTACGTTTTTGTTATTTGATTTGTATTATTTTTGTAGCTTTAAATACAGCCTTTTGGTAAATTAAATTAAACTGTACATTAAAAAGTATTTCTGCTCAATCTAAAAGGTTTAACAACTGCTTTCTCCTCCTTGACTGTATGTTTATATACAGGCTTGATGCGCTCCACTTCTTTGTGGAGAACCAGCGCCACAGTGGCCTTGAATATGTACTACAGCGTTTTCGCAATGAGTCAGTCTTTACAGAGATATTACTGAAACGCATCAAAGGAAAACGGAGGGGAACAGATCGTTTTCGCCAGTGTGGACGGGGCCTTAGTGCACATGCATACGCTGAACACTGGGCGGCATTTCAGAGTAGATTTGCAATGAAAACAAGCAGAACTGTGGAGAACTTATGAAGGGTGAGGGTCTCATCTTTCAACACCTCAGCTGGTCTGCAGTCACAGCTCTCCACGCTCGGCAACACATCATATACAGTACATCAGGTCAGCAGTGAACCCTGGGATGTACCAGACACACAATGAAGTACACTTAAAATCATGTTCTCCCATCTTAAACAAAAAAAACAAAGTAAACGGGACACAGAAAACAGTCAGACAATCATCGGTAGGATGGGTTGCCATGTCTCACCATAGCAACGCTTTTATTAGCAAAAAAAATTATGGAAATTGCTGGTCCCCATCCAATGGAAACAAAAGGTTTGGGGCTTGGGGTTGTAACCTTAATCCAGTACAGATCCTCATCTATCCAAAGTGCACGTGATTAGGGACTATGAGGACATATTATCATCCATGGTAGCAGTGGCCTTCCCACCGTGCTGCTACACAGTCGCTATGATCCTCGTGTCAAAGCATCTCAGTGGATTTGGAATAGGAATGTTAGCCTTGATAGCAACAATCAAGATCATGCACATTTTAATCAGTATCGCATTTTTGGTCTCATAAAAAAATCACAAGTTTTGAGGATGAATAGGAGGAAAATAGGTCCCTTTGATTTCTATTTTGTATACACGTGTATGCAAAGATGAACACGCTCAGACACACACACCAACAAGCCATTTGGCGGGAGGGAGGAACACACATAAAATGGCCGACACCATGCTCACAGTCTTCCAGGCTCAGAGTAAATTGGTCTTTAGAGGGCGACTTGGTCTTCCTTGCTAGCAAAATAAAATTATCTGTGATGCATGCTTGTGGAAACAAGATCATCATCATGACTGTGGTGGGGGTTTAAAATGTTTCCATGGTAACATCTATACGATCAAACAGCTAACTCAAGGCAAAGGAAATAAAAAAACACAGCAACGAAGGCATGCAAGGCACAAGTTCCTACAAAGAGAAATCAAAGATGAAGTTTGATCCTTTCAAAAAGCATTAAGAAATAATGCAAAAAAACATTTTTCCTTAAAATAAAAAATGAGAAGTAAAACACATTTTAAAAACAGTGAAAAACCCCAGCCATAGACAGTTGTACAAATATTATACACAAATGCTTTTTTTTTCTCTACACACCATCTTTAAAACCTTTTAGATAGCATCATAAGTTAATAAGAGGTTAACAGTGACATTCTCAACAGTGTCCATGTAGAGGTCCCTCTGGTCACTGCGGGAGGCCCCAGCACTGCCTGCACAAACACACAAACACGGCGCAGTCAAGTTACTACTCAAGGTCGAAAAGGTAATTTATGCCACTGGGGGATCGACTCCCCAGCTGTTAAGAACATTATACGGTGAGTTAGTCAACACAATCTGAACAATATATTCAGGAGCATGTTGAACGTTGTAGCATTATTACATAGTATTCTAGATCGATATTGAAGTAACAAATAAATGAGGTCTTTACTGCATTACTGCTTCCCTGGGTAACGGGGATATGACATCATTAACAGGCAACCTCATTAAATGCAAAGTTAAAATAGATTTCGCAGGCAGGGGTGTACTGGGAAAGAAGTTGCGTCCTGGACCTCTCCGCTGGGTGGGTTGGTATACGATAGTCAGTTATAGTTGGGCACCGCCTTGACTGACACTTTTTTGTCCATTAGTGAAGAATATTAGTGCAGTTTACCAGAACGCTCGACTGGCGTACCGAATGACCCACCCAGACACAGAGGATAGAGACCCAGACACAGAGGGTAGAGACCCAGACACAGAGGGTAGAGACCCAGACACAGAGGGTAGAGACCCAGACACAGAGGGTAGAGACCCAGACACAGAGGGTAGAGACCCAGACACAGAGGGTAGAGACCCAGACACAGAGGGTAGAGACCCAGACACAGAGGGTAGAGACCCAGACACAGAGGGTAGAGACCCAGACACAGAGGGTAGAGACCCAGACACAGAGGGTAGAGACCCAGACACAGAGGGTAGAGACCCAGACACAGAGGGTAGAGACCCAGACACAGAGGGTAGAGACCCAGACACAGAGGGTAGAGACCCAGACACAGAGGGTAGAGACCCAGACACAGAGGGTAGAGACCCAGACACAGAGGGTAGAGACCCAGACACAGAGGGTAGAGAGGGGAGAAAATGAATGGGAATTTCAACTTCCAGAACCAAAGCTGTGCAGAAGGCGGCGGTCACTGTTGCGCTGAACCAGGGTTCAGTGGAGAGGGGCTCACCTCAGAAGAGGCCGCAGTCCTTCAGGTTGTTCTTGATGATGACGTCGGTGACGGCGTCGAACACAAACTGCACGTTCTTGGTGTCGGTGGCGCAGGTGAAGTGGGTGTAGATCTCCTTGGTGTCCTTCCTCTTGTTCAGGTCCTCGAACTGACACTGGATGTAGGCGGCCGCCTCCTCGTACGTGTTGGAGCCTGAGGAGAGCATGCGCACATCTTACCTCGGAGTAAAAAGACTACGGTAACTTGGGTAGACCTCCAGCCAATCAGAGCAACGAAACGTGTCACACATAAGTGGCAGCCATCTTGGTTGGTTATGATAATGCCTCAATGGCACCCCCATAGGGCGCCCCTCTGGACAGCCATCCAATCAGACGACCCGGTGAGACTGAGCCCAGGTCTGAACAGCAGCGCTGCCAGAAACACATGAGCAAACTAAACAAGCGCTCCATCTCTTGCTAACCCCTAGTGCCAGCTTACATTAATGACCCGAGTGAAAACAAAGTTACCTTTTATGGATCTGCCCTTCAGTCACCAGAGGTGAGGCCAGAGCCGCAAAGCCTCCTAGTTCAGTCACCAGAGGTGAGGCCAGAGCCGCAAAGCCTCCTAGTTCAGTCACCAGAGGTGAGGCCAGAGCCTCAAAGCCTCCTAGTTCAGTCACCAGAGGTGAGGCCAGAGCCTCAAAGCCTCCTAGTTTCGACACTGACCACCTATTTGCATGCTTTGCATAACCACTGTTGGTCTCAATGGCCTTACCAGTCATCAGTTCTGCTTGTTTGACTGATTAACTATTTATAAAAGAATATGTTTGGAATTGATATGAACAATCGTACAACTTAACCTTAAATTCAGATTCAGACTGATTCAGACTAATTCCAACCTTAAATTCAGATTGTAATCAGACTGATTCCAATAGGGACAAACCAGAATGAAGAGCATGGTCTATTTCAGCTGCTTTTGATTGCTTTCCTTGTGCACCACCATTTGTTTTTTGTTTGGCTTTGGCGCTCGTTCGTCATAAACTGAAACTCTCCGATTGATCCTAGCATTTGTCAAATTTTGTTAAAGGCTTCAATGGGATAGATTACTAGCCTGGCTAACGCCAGACCAAATCTCAAGAAGATTTAGTCTGGGAACCACACATAAATTTTCTCGTATTTGAGGCGTGGTTTACAAATGCCCAGAGCCGTTTATTGGCCGCTACGATTGTCTATCAAATGCGTCTGTACGTAGCTCATGGACAATAAAAATAAAAATAAAAATAAACTTGCGTTCTAAACTACTTAGAACACCATCTAAGGCTGCATCAAAAGGTTACTTCTTGTCTGCTGCCATGTTGGATCCATAGATATAAACAAACTAGAAGCTTCGGTGAGTCGCATAGACGTCGTCATCGTCTTGCTGTCCCCACCCCGTTCTGTGATTGGTTCCCTCGCTGAGGAACAATCGGATCCATGGAATCCAGGCTGCCTATCAGAGTGAAATTAATTTGCGTGCAAGGCAGCATGGGTACACCCAGGCTAATAGATGACAGGGCGTCTGCAGAGAACTTGCAAGATGGGGACGGTGTCACGAGGTGAGTCACGAGGCCCATCCACCACTCAGAACCCATGAGAGGAGGCCACTAGCCCATCACTGCAATGGGTCATGTGGTCTTTTGTTTAGGGCCAGAGAAGACAAATGCCTTACCTAGGCTGTTCCTGATCAAGTTTGTGCCAAGAAAAAGCTGCACATTATTATTTATTTATTTTGTATGTGGAATGAATAAGGTAAATGGTATTAACTAAAAAAAGGTGTCAGTGAAATGCTTCTTTTAGTGGGTGTGCAACAGCCAGTTCAACAGGACATCAGGGAGTGGCTAGGACGAGAGATGGACTTAGAGATGGAAGTACTGAACCCATAGGAAGTTATGAGTGATTGCAAGAGAACATGGAAGATGCGTCAACAGCGCTATGAATAGTATCCCTATCCCATATGGCCCCTAACTTGGAGTCACCAAGGGCAAACAACCAAACTGTTTTAGAAAATATGAGTTAACATTGTTTCAATCAATATTGATGATTTAATGACCATTGATAACTAGTCGAGGGGCAGGACGGTGTACTTGTTAGGGGATAGACTCCCAGGTGTAAGGTTTATCTAGTTTAAACCTTCATGTCCGAGACTACCTGTTGGCATCCCTGTTGCCAAGATGCACAACCAAACAATACTGGCACTTTGGATAAAAGAGTCTGCTAAATTCTGAAGTAAGTAGAATAACGTATATGTGGCCTCAAGTCCGCGACCTCACCTGCGTATTCAGGGAAGCAGATGGTCAGAGGACTCCTCTTAATCTTCTCCTCGAACAGGTCCTTCTTGTTGAGGAAGAGGATGATGGAGGTGTCCGTGAACCACTTGTTGTTGCAGATGGAGTCGAAGAGCTTCATGCTCTCGTGCATCCGGTTCTGAGGGAAACAGCGAGGACCGGTAAGAACACACGCATACCAAGAGCTCTACAGTAAAAGGACCTCGTTCGGAGCTCTTCTGTTCCACTACCATCTCCTCGTCCTCCGCCAGCACCAGGTCGTAGTCGCTGAGCGCCACGCAGAAGATGATGGCGGTGACGCCCTCGAAGCAGTGGATCCACTTCTTCCTCTCGGACCGCTGCCCGCCCACGTCAAACATCCTGCAGGGAGACGCAGCGCAGCGGGGTTACAGAGACGGGCGTAGACAACCATGTGGACAAAGAGCCTAATAATAATAATAATACTACAGGTCCATGGTTCTCTGAGGTACTGACTTGAAGTGCAGGTCCTTGAAGGTAAAGTGTGTTTCCACGATGCCGGTGGTCTTGACGCGGGTCCGGAGCACGTCCTGCTGGGTTGGCACATAAACGGCATTGGCTATCCTGTCCAGGTCGTTCAGATAGCTGGGGGAAAAGACGACAGGGAATAGATTGGGAAAATGAGTGGCTATAATGGTTGGTCTGGTCTGTGTGTGTCTGGTCTGTGCGTGTCTGGTCTGTGTGTGTGTCTGGTCTGTGTGTGTCTGGTCTGCGTGTGTCTGGTCTGCATGTGTCTGGTCTGTGTGTGTCTGGTCTGTGTGTGTCTGGTCTGTGTGTGTCTGGTCGGTGTGCAACCATTTCAAACTATATACCAGGACATTACTACCCCTGATCTTATCAACAACCATTTCAAACTATATACCAGGACATTACTACCCTTGATCTTATCAACAACCATTTCAAACTATATAACAGGACATTACTACCCCTGATCTTATCAACAACTACTTCCAATGCATCATGGGAAGACACTATGGGAAAGGGCCAAAGGGTTTAAATTTGCCATGTGTACGATTGAGGCCCTGCCAGTTACTAGGCGGGACGTAAACAAGCCCAGCTTGGCTGGCTCCACGGCGTCAGAGCTTTTTCAGCGTCGATAGAAAGATTCCCAAAGACAATGGTGTCATGTTATACTTGTGCTATTGCTGGCACACTTTTACTTTGATAGATCCTCCATCGGTATCAGCGGCTGTGCAGTGAATTTGATGTTCTGTCTGTTCGGTGAAAGCCAACACTTTTATTAAAGTTGTTAACGAAAAAAGTGAGTCATTAAGGAGTTTACAAAATAGGCATTGGCTGGACAGAATTTTGTAATTTGTTGAATTAATCAGTTATGATTTTATCGACACCTTAATTGAAATAATTAGTGCGGGTAAGCTCGTTAACCCCTGAGGACTCACTAAGCAGCCGAGTCGTTGAGCTGATACTCTCTGGAGCGGCCGAAGCAGGCCTGCACGCCGCCGTCCTTCCACAGCCGCTGGATGACCCCGGCCAGCTCCCCGGTCATGAAGCCCTCCTCCGCAGAGCCCGCCAGGACGAACAGCTGCCGCGCATCGTCCTGGAGACGTAAAGTACAGCGTTTACAAATATACACAATTTAAAATATCTGGATATGTTTTAGCTCAGAGCACAATAACCTTAAGGGAATTTAAATAATTGATTTTATAAATGTAAGCTCATAATATCCTTCCAAAGAGGCTTGATTTTTGTATATTTTAGTATCTAAAGTCATTTATTGAACCAGATTATATTCATTAATGATTAGCAGTGTAGTACTTCCCTACTGTCATCCAACCTGCCCTTTCCCTTTCAAAGATCACTTCCGGTGACCGGTTGGTCCTTACCCCACAGCGCTGAGACACACGCAGGCCTCAAGGCTTCAGAGAGGTTAGAAGACTTGGTCGGATTATGGGGGAAGTTGCTACTTTGTGTGCATCTTTCGTATGGTTCGGTTTGTGTTCAAACAAGACCGTCAAATCAACCAAACAACGCCAGCACATGCCACGCGGACCAACAGGTTGTTTGTTGATTAGACAGAAAATCTTTGGGAAACTCTGTAAAACTTTTTGTGAGAATAATGGAGCCTTTGCTTGGTCTTTGGGAACTTTTATTTGGCTTTGGTGTTGGAAAATGGCCTGAATGCCATACTGATGACTCAATAAAGAGTAACATTATTTTTTCGCTAATACAAACATTTCAAAAAACAAAAAAGTTAAAAATCCAGCAAACGTAAATAGATACGATACACATTGTTATCAAAGAGGGTTTGATAACAATGTAACATTTTTTATACAACAGAACATGTCCGTACACCGAACAAATACAGGAAATTTACCGAACACACCCATAAAACAATTTTACTAGATCTCAGTCAGTCTCCTACAAGGTACATTGCACAAAGATGCACAAGAGTGTGAGCCTATAGGTAGGGTAGCGCCACATGTGTGGTACTACACGTGCTGGCACCACGAATAGAGAAGGTCTTGCCAGTGTGGGGATGATTGAAGCTCTTGCATTTACGCGTAGTGACCAGCCATACATAAAGCGATATTCGCTAAATGCTACCTACACGTACCAAGACAACCTTTCCCCAGAGCTTCAGCCCATCCCTACTCACCGCCCTGGCGGAGTCAGCAAAGTCGATCTTCAGGCGGCCCATGGCTCTGATGATGGCGATGATGGACTGGATGGTGTTGCTGTAGACCACAGCCTTGTACTGCTTACACTCCTCCTCAGAGTACCCGGCCTCATGGATGATCCTGAGCAAACCACCAACATGAACTCCAGGCACTTCTTTCATACAGCAATGTAATGAAACACTGAACTCTCAGAAGGCCTTCTTTACATACATTAATGGTTGAGGGTGGCGTCCCCTACGCAAGGCACTTTATTTTTAAGTTCAATGTCAAAATCGATTGCGTTAGAAACATCCCAAGTGAATGAACACCAAGTAACAAACCAATCGAGCGAGGTCCATAGGATATTTCAATTAGGCAACAATACACTTACTTCATTTGTTTGACAATGGTACTCTTGCCAGACTCTCCAGCGCCTGAGGAGGATAGACAGAACAATATGTATGAGAACAGTGAACTCCATGTTGATTTCTAAAGTTGACACTAGGCTGGTCACAGTATCCGCGCCACGCTGTGGGATGTTGCCCAAGCCCACAACAGTGTCATTGCCACACTGTCCGTTCATAATAATTATACAAAATAAAAGATATGGAGCTCAATGCATCCATTGATTTTAGGTGCAATGTAGACTTTAGGCAGATAGCAGTACAATTTAGCCAGCCAAGTGTTAATTATGAACAAATGGTCAGTACGTCAATCCCATGGAGAAGAGTGTCTGAATACTAGTACTTAAGAACATGGCCTACTGAGTATCAGCTAATCCCATTTCCACACAGGACCAGACCATTATTATTATACATTCAAGGACCCAGGAGGTCCTGTCACTAGCAAAACGCCTAAACTACATCCCAGGCCGCTTTCTTTAAAAAGGTAATCTACTACAAT
The DNA here is from genome assembly GCF_964030765.1 of Micromesistius poutassou. NCBI lineage: Eukaryota > Metazoa > Chordata > Actinopteri > Gadiformes > Gadidae > Micromesistius > Micromesistius poutassou. Next base: position 1,860,092 of record NC_140283.1, read on the forward strand.
TTGGTTAAAACAAAGTTTGCTCAAACAAGAATAACTTGCCAGGCAACAAACTACGCAAATGCAGAAGCTGTAAACGGAAACTTAAAACACACACACACACACACCTGAAAAAACATACCCAAAGTAAATAGAGGGCTGTAATATTTACAAGGGCTGTAATATGTACTCTTGGTACCAAAAGGAGGAGAACACCAGTGAGATTGTTGAGCAAGTGAAATAATCAACGTGGATACCACTTGGTTTTGAATTGGTTTTGATTTCATTTCTGCCCAAAATAAATGTCATGTTTTAGAGTGAATACCACGTAGTCATTATCAGTTGGTAGCCCTATAGTACTATAGGGCCATACAACATCTGTATCCAATGATGCAACATCTGCATCAAATCCAATACTAACCAATGCAAGTTTAACAATGTAAACTTGATGACGGGTAGATATTTTGAGAACCCAAGGTACAATTTTGACACATGACCCCTATATAGAAAGGTCAGGACGAAAATATAATTTAATGATGGCAAAAAAACTTTTTTTTTTTTTTTTTACTCTAGGGCAGTGATGCCGAAATCACGAACGGAAATGGCAGAGCAGAGCAATACCAGTAATTGCTTTACTATTATGGGTCCGGGCATAAACTGTTTTGCGGAATTTGGGAAAACATAAAACGTGTTTCATAGGGCTCTACAACTGCACCATACGCCATCAGATGAATAACGGGTGTTCTGATTGAGGGCAATGTACTAGGGGTGTGCATCTCTCCTTTATAGGACGCTCCGATACGTATCTCGATACATGCGCTACGATTCGACTCAGGGACCATACAAATTAATATGGAACTATTTGATGCTCTAACGATCGGTGCGATTTGATGAGATATGATTCAATCCGATTGATACAGTTAATATTTGTTTAATGTTAACACATTCATTTTCTATTAATTAAAATAAGCCTTCTATAAAAGAGCCATTGTCTACTTTAAAATATATATATATATATATATATATATATGGTATAGGGACCATGGAATCATAGGTTTTTATATTTGTTTCGAAGACAAATGTATAAATTTATAACTACATCTATTTCTATTTATTTGTTTACGTCTATTTATTATCTGTTTATTTATAGACTTGATCGCTGTCCGACAAACGCTTCACTCAACCCATTCGCAACGTTTCAGTCGGTGCATCGACCGATTCTTGGTCATTTTAAATTGATTCAGGGGCCCACGCATCGACGTAGGCCTCTGTGTAAATCCAACCGGATACCGATTCCTACAATTTACCCATTTCCCCTGAAACCCTCTTAGCTACAATACATTGATTGTAAGCACAATGTTTAGTTGCAAAATTGGGCCCAGAAAAGGGATAATTTATGGTGGATTTATGCAATCAAACATAAGTTTGAGGAAAACAACAACAAAAGGTAAGACATCATTTTTAGTTTTATAAAGAAAAAGTGAAGTTTGTTCTTCACGGCCTCTAGTTTGGCGTGCATCACACAGAGGTTTATGGTTTGGACTGTTGGGATGTGTCGATCAAATCACGTGAAAAAGATAGCTTTTTCTTTGCCTGTGCAGTTATGAAATACTGTGTAATACTCTTTGTTACATGCATATTTGGTTTGGGGTTGGAATTGTGTTGAGAATCTGATCTTTCTAACAGTGTTTAATTCCTTCAAACATCTTTACCCGGACACATTAAATATGGCACCATGCAGCCTTGTGGTAGCAGCACAGTGCACGGTACAGGAATTAAAATTAAGAATGACAATCTGCTTTTCGTTGATTGTAAAACAACTCCCGTTGCGAGCTGCGCCTGCACGCTGCGTCCGGGACTGTTGCCGACTTTGGTCGACATCGATGAGGGATGAAAACGGTAAACCGCAGTTAAATAATTACCACTGTTTTAATGATAAGCGTCTGGAATCTTACTGCGGTTTATCGTAAAACCGGTAACCGTTTCACCCCTAACGTATAGGTGCTCATCTTTGAGGCTGGAATAATATTGGGTTGTGCATAGTGGAGAGAGCTGCCTCACAGCTCCAAGTGGAGCCACGGTCCATGTGTACCACTGGTCCACACGTACCATCTCCATCCATGGTGAACATGAACCATCGCCATGGTCAACATGAAACGTTAACATGAACCATTGCCACGGTCTCGGAACATGAGACACTTCTTTTAAACTGCCGGTGTGAAGAATACACCTGTCCGTACTTGAATAAAAGCTGTTTTTCACTGTATATCTTTAATGTTTACAGCATGCCATGTTAAATGAATTTAATTTCCCCACGAGATCAATAAAGTATACATTGATATCTAAATTACTTTTTCCTGACAGTTCTCATCTCCCCTGTTTTTTTACTGTATCTCACTCACTTAGATCAAAATTCTAATCGGAAAGCAAGGGTTGGCTGGGTAGCATCAAGTGAGATGATTTACGATGCATGCAGAGATTCCTGGGCCACTAAACCAGCTCCATAATGGCTAGAAAAGCTGCTCCAGTAAACCTAGAACTGCTCCGTCAAATTGTAATAATTCTCAATAATGTACCATTGTAACCAGTTCCTTCATTTTTACCTGTCCATCATCAGGCAGATGCGTGCTTGAGGCTGGTTATTGTTGTCCGGTTATTGTCTTGCAGGTATATTGCAGCTTGCAGCTATATTTAAGGGGCCAATGAGGCAACCTATTGTAATTTTATATTATTATTCTGCCACGTTTGACTTACACGGCCTAAACCGCTCACACGCTTTTCATGAAACTTTCTACAGCTGTAGAGGCTGACTCAAGATTAATGCCGTCTTCAAAATGTTTGGAGGTTCGGAAGCTCTTATGTGTCTTTATGTAAACCTTCCTTTCTTCCAAAATAAGAGTGTTCAGGAAACGCCCCTCAGAAGTTTGTAGGCTTTGATATAAACCATTCCTTCTTCCATAAAAACAGATCATTTGTGAGACTAGACTTCGGAACAACAACAAGTATGGATGGCCGCAGGGGCCTCTTTGCGCTTCTTTGCTGTATTCAGAGAACAGATCAATCAGGTATTAGAACTGCTTGCAATGGTGGAACATGAGCGAGAATTTATCAGGTGATGTTTATAATTGTAATCAATGTATCGTAATGCAAATGTTAGAATGGGTGTTAAGTTCACCTCTTTGTGCTTGCAAGTTCACTTTATTCTATCAATGTAATGGCAGCGAAATGGGCATCCATCGTGACGTGAACTCGGAGGACTCAGGTAGCTTTACTTCCCCACGAAACTCAGATTGAAAACTTCGACCCAATAGTGTTCAAAGCACTTTCCTCGGAGCTTAAAGTCCAAACCTCTGAAACTCAGAGCATTTTGAAGACGGCATAACAGAGAAAAAATATTACACTGATTGGCCCAAAGTTGGCGCTATAGCAATAGTCCCAAACTTTGAACAAGCATCTCGTGACCCCTTTGACTTAGTCATGAAACTTTGATCACACATGCATATCCTCATGGTGAACATATCTGCCTCAAGAACCTATGACTTTCTTTGGATAGATTTACGGCCATCTTGAATTTTGTCAAAAACACTAAATTCCCTAAGGATCCCAGGTCGTTTGACTAAGACAAAAATCGTTAAGCACATATCATCTATGGACGACTGTCTTCAATCTGCCATAAAGGGAAGTCTGTACAATAAAGATTAAAGCACCCAGGAGCAATTAACTTCCTATGATCTTAAGTCCAATACAAAAGTTCTTCAGGATAGAAATACAAATTCAACAAAATTGTTGAATTCCACAAATTTTCAATCAGGGCGTGGCATCGTAATATTCGCAAAAGCTTCTGAGCCGGCGGAGACTACTGCAGCAGAATAGGGTTTTTATCAATTGATTGTTTTACCTATTCATATCTACAGTATTCTTTCATTTACAGAAAATACAAAAATACCATAGAACGTAGGATTGCTGCGTGGCTTTTGGATCCCCTTATCGGCCCAAGTTGGGTTACAGCAGAGCTCTAATGCAGCCTAAATATTTCCCATTTTAACATTGAACTAGCAGCTAAATGCTCCATATAGCTCCATTCATTATTAAAACCCTTTTTAACCCATTGAAAAACGCCACAGCAGCAAACATTGAATCGACTTGCCCCAGACAGCAACATGGTCAAATCGATAATAGGGATGTGAATAACTCAAAATTTTCATGGTCGAATAATCAGTGGGTGGTATGAACGAATAATCGATTATTCAATGTGTGCCGACATTATGGTAGAAAATAATGAAGGTTTAAAAGGATATCTTTGCCATATTTTTGGAATGATAGTAGAAAATAAGCGGGTCAACAGATTGGGGAGGGCCCTGTGTCATTCATAACACCTCAGAGGGTCCTGGGCCGACCGGAGACCACCAGACAGACATTCCTCTAGTCAATGATATCGGCCTATTCCTCAGTTCACTAGAACATAAGTATAAGTAAGATTAACTTTAAGTATAAAACATACAATAATATAAGATAAGTATTGTTACAGTGAAGCCAAATGTTAAACACTCGATATTACCTGGCTCTCCTTGATCAACAAATGTCTCTCATTCACGTGCTAACAAAAGAGGAAAGCCCTGCCTCGTTCACGTTTTAGTGGCCCCTGAAAGAGACTGGCTCACGTCACGGTGAGAAGAGACGTCCTCCTGCGGTTCCTCCTCCATATGTTCTTGTGATGTGTATTCTGACAGAGTGAACTGGTTGACCTCACTCTATTAATCCATACTTTTACTAAAGTCAGACAGTACCAGTTTTATGATTATGACTGTATATGCCACAGATGAATAAAGTGGCATTATTAACTATTACAATGCACGCTTCACTGTTTAAATTAATATTGGTTTTACAGGGCTCATCTCTTAAACACATGTGGTAAGTCATGGTGATTTAAGATGAGGTTATAAACAAGGCGATGAATGGACTTTAATCAAAGATCTCACTTCATATAATTCATGTGTAATCTATAAACTTCATGTAACTACAATGTTTAATATGTAACTGTTTTTATGTTATTTCTTGTTAAATTACTGTATTACTGAATGTATTGTGGACAGCGGGGGCGGGAAGATAGATGCTAACGGGGAACGGGACCTGTAGTTTAGAGCATTGTGATTGGCCAAGGGCATGTTAGGGCTGGTCAGACAATGGGAGAATATAATGTGGAGTTTAGGAAAGAGTTCTTTGCCAAACAAACTCAGGTACTGTTGTTACTCTGCGTAGTGACAATAAAGCCTTGATCATTCAATCCTAGTCCTTCTCTACCTCTGGTATTTTGTTAGAGTATTATTATGTCAGTTTTATCCACAACAACATTCACAGGCAGCCATGGATCATCGGCAAGAAATCACTTAATATCTTAAACGCAAAAAAAAACTAACTTTAACAGTGATCAGTGTTTGTGTTGTATGCATATATATTAATATTTATGCTTGTGTATTGTGTATATTGTTTTTCTGTACATGATTAATAATAATAAAAAACTAATAGTGCTACAGAACCAACATTAGTTCCGTCAGTTAATTCTTGTTTATTTGAATGGGAAAAAATGTTAACGGTCCAAATGTTAAAAATCGGCTTTGACCCTCAGGAACGAATAATCAAATAATCAAATATTCTGACCCATCCCTAATCGATAACGCAGAAGCTTGTTCACTTTATTGTCCTGGACGACCAACCCCTTTCTGTCGTAGAAAATGTGGGGATTCTACGCTTAGTTGAGCGCCTCAAGACTTCATCACGCTCCATTTCGCCCAGTCACCATAACAATGAAAAAACCCATCCCTCACATACACAACAAAGTAGCGACTTCCTCTCCAAACTCTTGGGAGATGGTAGGCGCGGTTAGTTTCACAACAGACACCTGGAGCTCAGACGTGAGTCCAATGTCCTTTTTGAGTTTCACTGCCCATTGGATGGACTCAGATATTACCCTGAGAAAAGCAGTGCTACATGCAGTGTTTGGTGGATCACATAGGATATTCCATTACGGCAGCTATGGAGAAGATACTGCGTGAGTGAAAGATTGATAAAACAAAGTCCATGTTGTTTTATGGAGTAATACACGGCTTTATGTGGAGTACTGACGGCCATGGATCAAATGCCGTAGCGATTTATGATGTTTTGTGCACACTCTGCAGCTAATAATGCACGAGGGACTGTTGTCTCAGTGCAGTGTAAGTGACGCACTGGAGAAAGTGAAACGAGAGAACAATTTTAGGCCACTTCAAACATTCGCCCCTTGCCTATTCATGGTTAGAAGACATCCAAGAAGAGCTTAATATGCAGCCTCAGTGTCAGCAGCAGGACATCCAAAATAGGTCCAACAGCACGCAGTAAATGCATGAAAAACAGACACTAGCCGTTTTCACACGTCCTCCTCCGTTTCGCCACATTTGTATATCAGGACATTCGACCCTGAGGGTGATTCATACTTATTCGCACTTAATGCTTTATAGGCGGACATCAATGCCGTTCCGACATCCGACAACAGTAGAATGTCGGGGGGGTTTAGGGGGGTGGGCTTGCAAGGGGCGGGATAAGACGTAGGGTCGAGGTTCGCAAGAGGCGGGATAAGGACGGCCGCTGTCACTCTAGTTTGTTTTGGTTTGACCGCAGACAGCACGGAGGTAGATTAATGGGTATATAAAGCACTCAAGATATGCATATCATTTTAAAAATGTCTGGTCTTTGGTAGTAACAGGTTTTTTAACACAATTCGGTGATGCCGTCACGTTGGGGAGACGTGGTGGAAGGTTGCCTCAGCCTGGTATTATAACAATGGCGTCTAACGGGGATGAGGAAGAGGTGGCAAGAACCACAAATAACACGTATGATGGCCCGCAGCCATATATTCAAACCTGTCAGACGTGAGGGTGAATGAGGAATTGCAGAGAACTGATGGCCGTCAAAGCCAATTAAATGCATGGTCAGAGGAGAATGGGTGGAGAGTCGGTGAAGTGTCCTGGTGAGTTGCTATCATTTAGCAACGCAGCAAGGAGCGCTGGAGCTAGTCTATGAACAGCAGAGGCGGAGTGGTAATCGGGAGAGTCGGGATAATTCCCGGTGGGCCGTTAACGTTTCGGGGCCGCCAAGCTGATTACTTCGGGATAACAATATTGCGTTTATATTTATTCTTGCTGCGCCGTCCGGCAGCCTGAGCTCTGCGCCTGCAGCCTCTCACTCACTCAACACACGCAACGCTCAAACTGTCAACGTCGCCACCATTTGCAGAGGGGGGTAGATGAGCGGCCCCTCCCCAAGTGGTACAGCCCAGGTGGCCTTGAACTGCGATTGGTCAGAAAGACGTGACAGCTATGACAACATTGAACTCTCGTGCAGGCTCGAAGAGGGTGACACACACACACACACACACACACACGTTTTTCACCCGCTCCGTACCCAGCTTGTTCCACGCTTTAAGCACCCAGGCTACTAGTATGCATGTTCCCTCCTGCGGTGTATTCCTTGTCCGCATCCCCTGCCATCCAGTTGTCATACGATTCATGCAGACTGGATTTGAACGGCTGATTCCATGGTGTACTTTGCGTGTGCCGTGTTTTCCCGCCGATGTGACGATGCTGTATGATTAAGCTGTTGAGAACTTAAATAAATGGACTATATATAAGTTTACTTACTAGCTAGATATGCTATCTGGCTCTCCCTCTATGTATTTATCTATTAATCTGTATAATCTGCTGAACACTCCCTTAGTCGTCTCTCGTTACTCGTCTCTCAAGGGTCTCCATAGGGCTTTGGTCTGTCGTCTCCCCAATGGGACGTCATGCAATGCATTGTGGAGGAAATGAGAATCAATTGCAAACCGCTAAAATAGTACCTTTCTTTTTCGTATTACATTCCGTTTTGTGATACCCAATACAATGGATAACAGTTTAAATGTTTATTACCAACTTGCACAAATTTGTTGGAAAATGAACCCTGCAACACAGCCTTTAAATCTATTCCGTTGCATCCACAACATCCGCATTGATCGATGAAAGATTGGAGCATGACTTGGAGACAAAAAGAAGACATGACGAAGAAGAAAGGCTTTGCGAACGACTGCGTTACCGGAGAAAGAGCGTAATTTTTTGCTTAATTTCACATATAACAAACACTGGGACAAATGTAGTTGATTTGTGTTTAAGTGGAAGGCCGGGACGCTATAAGACCCTATAATGCTATAAGCTATATACGTGTGCAGCTGTGAACTCGTGTATTGTAATTTATTGTATGATGTGTACTTTTAGGGTTATGATAAGACCTATCTTTTAGCGTTCACCACGAATGACTCATAACTCCCACTCAAATGGTGTGAAATGCCGACTTTCTACTCCTCATTCACATACAAGGTAAATAACATTTCCGCCAGCCAAAATACCACGGTATTATATCACGGTATGTTAATTCTATATTCTAATTTCGATATAAATGCTTCTGAAGGGGTAAAATACTGGTTAGGTAGCTATTTTTGTATTACTAAGAAATATTTCACATAGTAGGCCTACAGAAGTATTTTAAGAACATTTATTGAGCAAAACTGCAATAGAAAAGAATGCTACATAGTATCTACTAAGCAGGAGGACTCTCGGACACTAATGCCTCGTTTCCACGGAGCGGAGCGGCTGTGTGTGGTGTGGCTCAGGCGGCTTATGGCGTATTTCCACCGGCGGGTACGCTTCGGACCCAGCACGCCTCAGCCCAGTAGTGAGGGTGCGGTACAGCCCAGCTCAGTTACGGCTCGCATTTTCACGGCCGACCGTACCCTTATGGTAGGGCGGGGTTTAAGCCAGATGGCGATCGCTGCGGCAGCTACGTTAGCATCGTGACCATCGTGACTTACATGGAGAGTCATAATCGGGTAACTGAACAAATAAGACCTCAACAGGACTAAGAACACTGATAAGAACACCTGGATAAGTCGCTCATAGTCTGGTCTCTACCTGCATGTACCCAGCATCGTTTCGGAGTTCGCGTTCTGCGCATGCTCGAGATCTTTTCCGGGAGCCGTGAGCTGGAAGTAGAAGGAGGCGGAATACGTGTTGTCGCCGTCGGAAAACGTGAAACAGCGATTTATTTAAAAAGGTGTCGCAGAAGATGTAGTTACCCTCTATAAGAAGTGTATCCCCGGCCGCGGGAGCATGCATGGCATGCATTCATTAAAGGTGGAAGCACACAGACACTACGCTTCGATTTCACCCAAGGCTGAATTAAAAGTACATGTTTTCCTAAATGTTGGTCATCAACGAGGTTGTAAAGTAGTAACTTCGGGCACATCTGTAAAAATAAAAGTTTTTTTCTTCCGACACGTTTTCGATCTTTATTCATTCATTGCGCCGCGGCCGAACTAACAGGGATATTCTCTGATATTATGAATCTTAAAGACTGCGTCGGGTTCTTCGACTCTCTGGTACTTTCACAACAAGTAAAGACTCGTAGTGTGGGTTACCTCGGCCATGGGGGAGAAGAAATTGGGGGAATGCCGTATACGGACGGGCGGCGGAGGGGCTGCTCCGGCGGGAGAAAGATGTTTTCAGTAGACAGCTGTCAACTCGGTCGGCGATTTATTTAAAAAGCTGGCGCAGAAGATGGAGGAAGCCGGTGTCGTGCCAATGTAGTTACCCCCTATAAGGAGTGTATCATCATCAACATGCATTCAGTACACACTACGCTTCGATTTCACCCACGGCTGAATTAAAAGTACATGTTTTTCTAAATGTTGCTCATCAACGAGGTTGTTAAGTAGTAACTACGATCTTTATTCATTCACTGCACCGCAGCCGAACTGACGGGGGTATTCTCTGATATTATGAAATGCAATGGAGGTGAAAGCAATGTTTTCAGTAGACAGCTGTCAGTTCACTTTGGGTCCATATCATTTCTTCGACGCTCCATTGTTCCGGTCGTATGCAGACTCCTCTGCCGGCAGAGCCAGCTCCTCCGGCTGGACTTGAGTCAGCATACGACCGAGAGGTCGGAACAATGGAGCATCTGAGAAATTATATGGACCCAAAGTGAATTGACAGCTGACTACTGAAAACATCTTTCTCAAATGCTGCCTGAGTTTGTTGTTGCTGGTGACGTAAAGAGGTCAACCGGTGGCTCTATTACCACTAGTTGAATGAATGTAAACGTACTGAGTGTGGCCTGCTAATAAATCCAAGGAAAAAGAAGAATGCGCACAAAGAACAAAGAGCAACAATGTAGGACGTCCAAGAAGGACGTGAAACTATCCAGTATCCTACTATCCTACTATGTAGGAGGCTTAACCCCTTCAACTGCTGCAGAAGGTAAAATAGTGCAGCGAATGGCAGAAAGCGCATGAGGGGATTATGATAAGTGGGGGGGCATTCTTTAATACATCAGTACTCCTGTTCAAAACTAAAAGCAGGCTCTCGCTATTTCGGAAATCTATCTTGTGCGATTAAAATGAATGTCCTTTTTTCGCTAAATGGAAATTGCAGCTCAGCTCCATGAAGTGGGAAAAAAAACACAAAGAAACAATCATGTTCAATGTAAAATAACCTTTAAGTGAAATATATGACCTATAGATTTATATGTACAGACTTAATGACTAGATACAACTGATAAATCCATTCACTATAGTCGTAGATGACTAACATTTTGGAAGTACCTACGCACACCTCACACAATACAGACCAGTACAGACCACCTCACACAATACAGACCAGTACAGACCACCTCACACAATACAGACCAGTACAGGACCCCTCACACAATACAGACCAGTACAGACCACCTCACACAATACAGACCAGTACAGACCACCTCACACAATACAGACCAGTACAGGACCCCTCACACAATACAGAGCAGTACAGACCAGTACAGGACCCCTCACACAATACAGACCAGTACAGACCACCTCACACAATACAGACCAGTACAGACCACCTCACACAATACAGACCAGTACAGGACCCCTCACACAATACAGACCAGTACAGGACCCCTCACACAATACAGACCAGTACAGACCAGTACAGGACCCCTCACACAACACAGACCAGTACAGACCAGTACAGGACACCTCACGCAATACAGACCAGTACAGGACAGTACAGGACCCCTCACACAACACAGACCAGTACAGACCAGTACAGGACCCCTCACACAACACAGACCAGTACAGACCAGTACAGGACCCCTCACACAATACAGACCAGTACAGGACCCCTCACACAATACAGACCAGTACAGACCAGTACAGGACCCCTCACACAATACAGACCAGTACAGGACACCTCACACAACACAGACCAGTACAGACCAGTACAGGACCCCTCACACAATACAGACCAGTACAGGACCCCTCACACAATACAGACCAGTACAGGACCCCTCACACAATACAGACCAGTACAGACCAGTACAGGACCCCTCACACAATACAGACCAGTACAGGACCCCTCACACAATACAGACCAGTACAGGACACCTCACACAATACAGACCAGTACAGACCAGTACAGGACACCTCACGCAATACAGACCAGTACAGGACCCCTCATACAATACAGACCAGTACAGACCAGTACAGGACCCCTCACACAATACAGACCAGTACAGGACCCCTCATACAATACAGACCAGTACAGACCAGTACAGGACCCCTCACACAATACAGACCAGTACAGGACCCCTCACACAATACAGACCAGTACAGACCAGTACAGGACCCCTCACACAATACAGACCAGTACAGGACCCCTCATACAATACAGACCAGTACAGACCAGTACAGGACCCCTCACACAATACAGACCAGTACAGGACCCCTCATACAATACAGACCAGTACAGACCAGTACAGGACCCCTCACACAATACCGGCCTCCGCTGTCGTTGGTTGTAATCTGTAACCTCACTGCTAGTGGCCTCCTCAATCTGACGGTTCCCACCATCTTACACAAACAGACATTTCCATCATCCAACACCAAGGTATGCAAGTAGTAATTTCTTGTGAGCCATTAGGGGTGTAAATATTAATCGATTTGTATTAGATTAATCGATTATACAGCCGACGATTCGATGCAGCGATTCGTCCGCAAGAGTATCGATAATTACATTTTTTAGTGAATAGGCTAATTGCCATACTAGACTTACACAATAAGCACTAACGTGTGTAAAGAATACTGTTTCTGTATTCTCAATAAAAGGTAAGTGATTATTTCTTTTGTTGATTTATTTGATAGATATTATATTAATAGATATAATGTAAAAAATATTGAGTATCGAATCATATCGGGGGAATTCTGAAGTATCAAAAATAATCGAATCGTTGGCTTAATAAATCAATATCGTATCGAATCGTCATGAAGGCTCTGATTTACAGCCCTATGAGCCATGGGGACAGTCACCACACAGGTCTGTTGTTTTGCACCGTAGAGGCTTTCATGCAGGATTTCATGCCCAGTGGAGGCAGGCATGTTTTCACCTGAACACACAACATTTTAATTAGCCTTCCCTGAGCTGGGAACTGGGGCTCCTGCGACTACAACAGTTCTCCAACTCTCCTTCCCAAATGAATAAACAGAAGCGCCCAGTGGGCCCAGGCCCCAGAGGTGACTAACAGCTCATCAGACTTCCACTTCATCAAAAGCCTGCGGCCTCCACTGAGGCACTGCTAATATTAAATCGCTACGGGAGGATACAACTACACACCAAGTAGGCCTGTTTCACTTTCCCCAGCAAAATGTGGGACAGAAGACATAGTTGTAAGAATAGGAAATGTGACAGTGTTTACTTTTGCTCAAATGGGCATTATAGACAAAATGCATTCTTACTGCTTAAACTGTGTCAACAAACTCAGAAACAAACTCAAATCGAGGTATACTGCATTCTACTTAAAGAACGTTTAATGTAAGGTTTTACTGGAATAACAACCAATGTAGCTAAATAAGGGTCTCATATTCCCCTTCAAAAAGGTGTAGTGTAAGATTTACAATTGTCTGTGTAATGGATATCATCACAGACTTCTCTCCCCATTCGGGGATAATTCAAGGTTGCCGTTATGGAGAAAGCAAAAGTACAATCGATGCACCTGTAGGGAACTGCTTGTTTCAACACGGTAAACAAACCCATTGTGGATCAGAAGGGATGGAGCCTAAAGCAGCAGTGGCAGCATGACGAAACTCAGTTATGTGTTTTGGCATATCCAGGTTGCCACATCTGTTCTAACTATCCACCAATCCCAGCTGTAACCAAATGATCCGCGTCATGGTTTAATGAGGAATCGGGGAAGACCGTATTGGATATCAAACGCTCCATAACTGAATGACTGGTACACTCGTGAGAGAAAGTTTGAGATGTAAATTCAGACTAATGGTTTTCCATTAAAGAATGCCTACAGCTAAACATTCATCATTTGCGTTGGTTGACTTGTAACTTGTAACAACAGAATGTAACATTGGAATTTACAGAATAGTTGCTTTAAGATAGTTCACAACACACAATTTATGAGTGCAAGATGCATCTGTAAGCTGACCTTTTAACTGTATTAATTTGATCTAAAAACCAAACCCCATCTTTCTGATGGCCACTGGGCTATCACCCTGTATCATGTTTAAATTAAACACTGCATCATGTATATCTTTAATTAAACCTTGCATCATATACATCTTGAATTTAACCTGTATCAAGTATATCTTTAATTTAACCCTGTATCATGTATATCTTTAATTTAACCCTGCATCATATACATCTTGAATTTAACCTGTATCAAGTATATCTTTAATTGAACCCTGTTTCATGAATATCTTTAATTTAACCCTGTTTCATGAATATATTGTCTGAGTGTAGCTCTCGGTGGCTAATACGCTATCCAGAAGAAAATACTCCAGCACAACTTTACATTACCCGCCCATGAGCAAGAGGACTCGACTTAGCGTTTTCAAATAAATTAGCATAAGTTAATTTCTTTATCGTTGATGCTACAAAATCCTCATATTGTGATTAAATAACACAGGGGTTGGGCTGACGTAAGCTCACATCTATGGTCTGCGGGAAAGTAGACCAAAAGCCCTCTCTCCAGCAAGTAGACCCAGACCCCCACCCTCTCCAGCAAGTAGACCCAGACCCCCTCCCTCCCTCTCCAGCAAGTAGACCGAGACCCCCTCCCTCTCCAGCAAGTACACCCAGACCCCCTCCCTCCCTCTCCAGCAAGTACACCCAGACCCCCCTCCCTCTCCAGCAAGTAGACCGAGACCCCCTCCCTCTCCAGCAAGTACACCCAGACCCCCTCCCTCCCTCTCCAGCAAGTGGACCCAGACCCCCCCCCCCCCCCCCCGCTCTCCAGCAAGTAGACCCAGACCCCCCCCCCCCCCCCCCCCCGCTCTCCAGCAAGTAGACCAGCCCCCATCTCTCCAGGAACTAGACCAGCCCCCCTCTTCCTCCAGGAACTAGCCCAGCCCGTCTCTTACCCAGCAGCAGGAGCTTCACCTCCCGGGCCGCCTTCTCTCCGTCGTCCCGCAGGTTCCTGTCGATCATCTTGCTGCGCTCCTGCGCCGCCTTGTCGTCCGTGCTCAGCGTGCAGCCCATCTTCTGACCCCGAAGAGCAAAGCCCCAAAGAAAGTACCGACCCGGAGCTAACCAGCTAACATCTAACGAGGCGTCTCCGAGCACTCTCCAACACGCCCTGCTCACGGAAAAACACTCCGTTCACAGTCGAGACTTTTGGAATTAAACTTCAAAAGCCACGTGCGTTCACGCTATATGTATATGGTTAGTTATAGATGTTTAGCAAAAAAAACAACGTTGTAATTTAGAAATAGGGCTGTTCAAGCAGGCGACATGTCGTTATTGGAGATGTGTTGAATGCTCATTTCCTGTTCTTTAGGGTACCTTTAGCTGCGCCTGCGCGGTAGATACCAACACCCTGCACACCCCTGAGGACTGGAGCACGTGGTTCATCTGATGCAAATCAAGTCATCGAGCACAGTGTATGCGTTTCAATAAAAGTGACACGATTGTATTAATATGTGGAATTGTACTGATTTATATATAAATAAATAAATAAATAAATATATATGCATGTGCACGTTTGTCTTTATGAGCGAGGATGCAAAGAAGTAGAGCTTTGAATATGCACTCACTAATTCGTTTTACAATGTGCATTTGAAAAATTAAACGTAAAAATAATTACGACAACATTAACAACACTGCCAGTAATATAATATCGTTGCAAAATAAGCCTTTCAAAAAGGTGTATAATGGTTTACAGAAAAGAGATATTGCTACTTTTAGTCATTTGGTTCAGTTATAGATACATTCAGTCAGCCAGTTTAAGTCAATCAGGAGTGTTTCAACTTTTACAGTGTACAATGCAACATGTCAACTTTTTTCATTATATGTGCTTATTTAACGTCTGCATGACAGAACTTGTTGTCTGGTTATTCCCATAAGAGATGGTATGCAATATCCAAAGGAAAGATTTAAAACTGTGGTGAAGCCGTTTGAGAACCACATCCAGAGATGTAAATGCTGTGCGGCAGATCACCTCCTGCTCCGCCCTAAGAGCATTCAGAAGCTGAAACTAAACACACATTTGATTTCTTATTAGTTATGACCCCCACATTTGCATGGGTGTAAGTGTAATTAAAGTAACAATGTAAATAAATTCAATAAATGTACTTATTCATCCATCCATCTATGAAATGGTTCATTAATTTAGCAGAAGCAACATTGTTCCTAATATCGCATGTGTTCAGCTGGATTCTGCTCAGGGTTGTTATTGGAATTGTGGTCATCGCTTACCTCTACACTTTACATGGACATTTCCATTGCAGATGGCCCTTCCATCATGCAAACCAGACCCATAATTCAATCGTATGTGCTCATATTTCCCTATGCATTGTGTGTGGACATGTTCTAACAAGATTAAATGAGTTTAATGTTTACATTTATGGAAACAATCATGTCATTTTAGTCAAGCGACATCTTTATCAGTTCAAATGTGACACAAAATGGATGATTTGGTTTCTGAAAGATGTTTCAAGAATATTAATAATTATTGTATTGATCCCTAACCATGTTTTTTCTGCTTCAGATTGGTGCCTATTAATGCACAATATTGCATGTGTCATTCATACGCATGCCTCAATAGGAGGTGTAATTCCACCCTGATTCAGTCATCTTACTGCCCACTGCTACCACTTATTACTTAGTGAATAAGTAATAAGTTCCTGACCGTCTGAGTGGCGGTCGTTCCTGGTGAGGATCAGATCAGAGCTGGACCAGAGGGTGACTGGACCTCGACACTAAGGTTCCATTAGCAAGGGCAATATATTTGGGTTACATTCATACTATTATATGATACTACTTTATCATTATTTGCAACATTTGTATACATTTTTATTATTATTGTTAGTTTAATTATTATTTCTGCATAGATACATGATACATTTTTTAGCCTTCCAAAACCTCTTTAAACTAAACTGAGAGAGCAAGAGTCTGTATCTGTATTTTGTAAATGCCATTGTAAGTTGTCCTTTGATCAGATATGCCTACATTTCTGAATCTATAATCAACTATGATCATTTTTACGGTTTCTTCATAGCAGTTGAGATAATAAATACATTGCCAAACTGAAGCACTTCTTGTTCCTGTCCACAAAGTGGGTCTCTTTTCTAACTTATCATCTATTAGCATCTATTGACCGAACAGTGTATGATCACAATATCATACCAAAATGCATGTCTATGTTAAGATCTTTTCCTTTTCTTATTTGTATCATTGGCTTTTTTGAAATGTGTCCCCTTTTTCATTCTATATGAACAGAACAATGGAACAATTCATTGGGGGTTTTAGGGATGGTGTGTGTGCGTGTTTGTATATGTGTATGCGTGTGTGTGTGTGTGTGTGTGTATGTGTGTGTGTGTGTATGTGTATGCGTATGTGTATGCGTGTGTGTGTGTGTGTGTGTGTATGTGTGTGTGTATGCACGTGTGTTTGTGTATGTGTGTGTGTGTGTGTGTGTGTGTATGCGTGTGTGTGTGTGTGTGTGTGTGTGTGTGTGTTTGTGTATGTGTGGGGGTCTGTGTGTGTGTGTGTGTGTGTGTGTATGTGTGGGTCTGTGTGTGTGTGTTTGTGTATGTGTGTGTGTGTGTGTGTGGGTCTGCGTTGGGTGGCTTCTGTCAGCTTCTAGGAGTGCAATAGATCATGTGCCCCAGACGATGCACTCCTTACTCTCTGGATGTCTTCCCTTTCAGCTGACAAACGCATGCGTGCTACTTCCTAAATGTACATCCAGTGTTCCATATGCCTATGGGCCAAAACCATTGGCCCATTTAATTACTGATAGCAATAGGATCAGGTCACTTGGTTGTCAACAAAGACAATATTGCATCATCTTGCAAGAAAACCAACGCCTGCGCTTCAAATGAAGAGGATTAATGCCTTATTACTCTATTCATTGTTAGGGCCTCATATTTGATCCTAGCTGTTAACTAACTAACTTTTCATGATTAAGCTCAACTTTGTATATTCTCAATGGTACCCTATAGTGCAATATCAAATGAATCAGGTGCCCCTTTGTACATTAACATAGTCTTGTCCCCCTGTACAACCTGAATTCAACTTCTGGTTGTACAGGGGGAAGTAAATCTTTTACCGATACACTTCCCGTGATTTGACGCATCAAATCACGGGAAGTGTATTGGTAAAAATATTAACGTTTTAGTTATTCTATTCAATTGCAGCAAAATCACCTATAAATATATGATGAAATATAGTGTTGGAGCACAATGTTGTTGTGCTCCAACACGTAACATGAATTACCCTTTAAAGAAATGTTAAATGGCTTAAAACAAGTGAAGGGATTTGAACAGAGTCTAAGGCCCTGTCCACACGGATACGATTTTTGTGTAAAAACGCAGAAGTCTTGTAAGTTTGGGCCAACCGCCCAGAAGGACCGAGCGTTTTCGGTGCCTGCAAACGCACTCTTTTGAAACCAGGGTGGAAAAGAGAAAAACGTCCCCCTGCGTTTTCGTGTAAGGATTCATGAGAACCCCAGATACGCAAACAATGACGTCATTGTTGCAATGAGACCATCATTACAGAGAAATTCCTGCCACGCTGCTAAGGAAAACGGGGGGGGGGGGGGTATCGTTGTCATGTGCATTGCCGTGTGGACAGGGCCTTAATGGAGGAAACAATGTAAACATACACACCATTTAGAAAATGTAAAATAGTTGGAAACAAATAAAGTGAGGAGTTAAACAAATAGCTAATGTGATCAAGTTTGTATTCATTTGAGATCAAAGATAGAATAGCTGAGCTGTTCTGATAGTGTGTGTATGTGTGTGCATGCGCGTGCGTGCGTGTGAGTGTGTGTGTGTGTGTGTGTGTGAGCACGTGTAAGTGTGTGGTATTAATTTGGAAAAGTATGTTATTAGGGGCTGGTCAGCCAAGCTGCAGGACCCGATTGTTCTTGCCATTCTTCTACTTCTTCTTAAATAATTCATGTTCCCATGCATGTAAATGCACCAAACTTTGCACATAAGTCCAAACCTATGCCAAACTTCATCTATCTGCTTTCTATGCTAATACTCCTGATGGTGGTGCTACAGAAACCATTTAAAATTACAAATTAAAAAAATCAAATCAGATAAAAATCGGATAACTTTTTTATGCTTTGAGTTGGCAGAAAACTCCTTACCTTATTTTTTTTCAAAACTGCAAAACTTCTTAAACCTATCACCTCCCACATTTTTTTTGTTACAATTGAAGCCAAACTCACAACACATCTCCAGAGTTTCCTCACAAACGATAGAAAATAAAGATAAATGTATAAACATCAGTTTGTCCCTTATCGAGCAATCAATCTTTGTGTAAATAAATAACTGGAATCTGTTTTCTAGAATTCAAGGCAAAGTGCACAAATTCTCCAAATAGGCTACTATTTGTGTGAGCCCCCCTTTACTGATCACGAAAATTAAACAAAAACTAAAAAGTGTAATTTTGGTGTAGAAACTTTCTAGGAATATTACATGGCCCACACACTTACTCGGGGCGCACTGGCATACACACACCCAATGAGCCTCTACTAAAATATTATCATATTACACATACAGCAGGTACCCAATTAATCTAATTCAAGTCCATATGCAATCACCCATGTATTAACACATTTTTACCACATCACATGCTTTTCGGGAGACACTTCCTCCCTGTTGATGTTATTGAGAGTTTGTGTCCTCAATCAGTCTCTGTAGCTGTAGTATTACACGTGCCCATTTAACAGTGAAAGCATCAGTCCTGAGTTGGAGTTTGGCTGTAATACTCTCCATCAAATATACATTTTTTACTCTTACCCTCTATTGTTGGACAGTTGGTGGATTAACATTCCTCCATAACACAGTAATCACATTTTTGGCGATCAACAGCAACAACCAGATTAAATAAGACAGATTTTTACTTATTGTATTTCCTGGAGTCTTTCCTAATATAAAAATGTGTGTTAGGAGCACTAACACTGTGGACACTTTCAATCTTCTTTTGCTTTGTATTTATTCATTTAGTTCCTGCTCCTTCTTTTCTTTCACCCCTGCACAGAAAAAGCAGAACATCCAAATGCTATTTCACTACATGTCATACACTAGTATTTCTATGTTATGAAAAATAAACCATCCTTGTATTCTTGTATTGTTTTGTTTAGGCTTCATCAAAATCTTACCAGCTATGTTTCACCAATGAAGAGACAGAGGGTTCAAGTTCGGAAACTTTCATTTATTTTATCATTATCATTTATAATTGTATTAAAAAAAAAATATATATATATATATATTGTTTTATTTAAAAGGGACATGTATTTCGAGTACATCCATCGCCAAATCAATTCCTGCAGGAGAGAGGAAAAGAATAGGACACGGTAAGGCAACAATAGGCCACTAAATCATTAGAAAAATCCCTGCTGCAGTCTGCATGCTCAATGCTCATGCTCAGAATGGTTTGGAATGGTATGGCCCACACTGCCAGAGGCACCAACACCTGGTTTAATGACCATAGAAGTACTGTCAGGGGCATTCCGGATGGAATTCCCAAACTGAACCTATACAAATTCTACGGGGTATCGTCAAGAGGAAGGTGAGAGACAGAGACAGACCCACCAATGCAAATGAGCAGTGCAGCCACAGGCTGCTCACCGCCGTGCCACATTGATGCAGTCATTCATGAAAAAGGAGCCGTACTGACATGACAGTACATGAACATTTTTCAGGGAACCAACATTTCTGCATTTAAAACGTTGTTTTTCATTGGTATCATGTAATATTAGAATGTTTCGGCACGGTGGCTTACGTTTACGATGCTTGAGATGCTGCCGCGTCGCCACGCCTTTGTCCCCCGTCCCTGTCCCTGCTCAGCCGCTGACAGTTTCTAATGGGCGTCTCAATTTCCGCCTCAGTTGCATTTGGATGAGCCGGATTTCTTGACACCTTCTTAGCACCTAAACAAAAGAAATAAGCAACAGGGGGACAAAATAAGACACTAGCACAAAAGTCTATATCTTCAGTTTGATTGTTTCTATAAACACTTCAATTCAGAAAAGTCAGGGCATTAAAAAAAATTTACTTGGAGAAAAAAAAAATAGTGCATGGACAGGTATATAAATTGTTCCCATAGAATTACAGGGTTCTATCTGCGTTTTCAGTAGTTCAGATATTGACCTTCAAAGTTTTGGAATTCCATAGAGTTATACAGGTAAATGGAAGTCCCCTTTGATATAAAGTCCAAATGTGAACACATATCGTCAAGAAACACCTCACTTGACGTTCATAAACATCATAGAATAAGAATATCACAGTAACTCAAATTTGACAAAAATGTCAGATATAACCTTATAATTTAAAGGGGTTCTGTGCCTGCATGTTGATGAGCTTACATTCAGGAGAGCACATCCCTTCATTGCCAGTCTCTTGCTGGCAATCATCTTGTGACACTAGGAATTACAGACAAATGGCCCATTACAGAAAGAACAGTATCGGCACAACATTGACCGATGTGCCGAACTTCACCTCTGACTCTCCCTGCTATGGCCCTTCGGCTATGGCCAGTGAAGTGGGAAGCTAATCATGATAACGCTAGCTACCTAAACCTACCTATGTAGGTAGGTAGGTTTAAATAGCCTAGGCGTCAGTTTCAAACGTGCTGAAAACACATCCCATTAAAACATTTTCCAACCACAACAGACATCAAAGGATACAATATATGATTTAAAACACTTCTACGATAGGTGATGAGTTTACTTATGTTCTATCATCTAAGTTAGCCGCTATCCAGATAGCTTGATAAACATTCACTTTGTGTTACTGTCTCCAAAAAGTTGCTAGCCTACATCGGAGTCACTATGTATTCTAACAAATATTGAATAATATCATATCATCATATCATATCATTTGCAGCATACATTTTACACATTTGTTTATACATTTGCGGCATTTCCGCGCTTACACCGGCTTGAAATAGTGCAGGATTGGTCAATGGTTCCTCCCGCTCCTCCGCCGATGTAAAATTCTCCCGACTGCGCATGCACGTTGGAGTGGCTGTAAACTCATCCCTCGATGGTTTACCCACCTATAACCGATAAGTTGTATTTGGCGTGCAGGAAAAAAAAAACCTTCAGATGCTTTGCCGATGGCCAGAGAGTCAGCAGAGAGAGAGGTCAGCAGAGAGAGAGGTCGTGTTTCCCGAAGCTCCGCTAGGCAGTGGCAAAAATTACTTAATTCATCGTTCAGGTCTACTTTATTTTTTCTATTTTATTTCATGATCATAATACTTAAAAATATATAGTTTGTTTCCATCAACCTACATTGCTTGATTCAACAATACATTTTGGCACTTTGACTTCAGACTGCAGCAAAAGCCTTGGACTTTCCTATCGCCAACATGCCTTTGTACTCGGATGTCTCAGGCACGGAGACTGGGAAATGCACAGACTGCACCAAACTGCAACAGATTAGAAAAATGCAAAGGACTCCTCCAGGATACAGTGCCGATGGGTGAGTTTGCTGAGCTAGCTCAGACAAATACACAACAGGATGATCAAAGCTACACTGTATCCTTCCCAAAGCTGGACAAGAGAGAGACAGTTCCAGCTGCCTCTCACTGGCACAGAGTCTAAGCCCAAACAACATACCAAAGTGAATCAACAAATTCACTCGACGCCAAATGCTAAGCTTCCCAAAGCTAAAGTAGCATGTATCAGCCGGATTAGCCAATCGCTGAAGTTTACCATGCCACTGAAGAACCGGTTCCTGCCACTCCAAGAGTCCACAAACGTGCCTGCCACCCATGCACCCCTAAGCCCCGAGATGCGTCCAGACGGATGGTGTGGACAGAGACTGACCATGACCCTGTCGCCAGAGAGGCCAGCCACTTCAAGCCAACAAGGGCCCATCTCACAGAAAGCAGATGAATCAGACACTCTGATTGTAGGAGACTCAACCATAAAGGATACGACCGGTAAGAAGATCAAAACATGCTACTTCCTAGATGTTACGGTTAGTGATGTCAACCAGAAACTAACCACAATTATATTGGAAAACCCCAAAATCTCACAGGTTATTGTGCATACAGGACTTAATGATATTCAAAGAGAACAGTCAGAACATCTAAAGGGGGATTTCACTGAACTATTGGACACACTGGACAAATTACACATTAGGTCATTCATCGGTGGACCCATACCAGCAGTTGACAGGGGAATAAACAGAATACATGGCTTTCAAGAGTCTGCAATGAAAGAGGAAGGGGCTTTATTGACAATTTCTCAATTACTTGTTCTGGGGGCGCAAATATCTTTTCAGAGCAGATAGCCTACACCCAAACAGGTTAGGGTGTAGCTCAAAACTGTTAAGGGACAATCTTCTCTTCTCGCTCTCCCACAAATCTACCCTGTCATGCCATGAGAAGATGCGAGCCTACAGCCTCCCCCACACATCTACTGTCCCACTATCTGACACACAGATAGCAGACAGACCACAGACCTTGAAGAGAGACAACAGCCCGCCCGACACCATCGACACCATGCCTTCCCCCATTGCTGATGCTGGCTTGGCGAGGAACGGCCACCCTCCTCCTCTGCACTCCCCCATCGACAATGACCTCCAGCACTCCCCCATCGACGATGACCACCAGCCTCATCTCTCCCATAGCCACAACAACAACTCCAGTTCCACTGTCTCCTCCCTTTATGATTTTCCAGATGAATTTAAGAAACTGAGAAATGTTGCATCAAACTTGCATCTGTGTCAATGATACCATCGCCACGTCATGACCACAGTCTGATAACACCCAAGCAGAGGGTGCCCCAGCCCGCCCCCTGTACTGATAGTAGTCCTGATTATTACTGAGACAAAAAAGAGTTCAGCCATAGACACAGTATGAAGGAAGTTTTGCATAATCTGCTGAACCCAAGGCCTACATCAAAACATGGCAACTTTTGCATTCCTGCTGTAATCACTAAGAGAGTTAACAAAGGGAAACTTAGATGCACTGCTAACCTCTCAAATCTCATACCTATTCCCTCCAAACCAAAATCAACCTTAAAACCTATCAATATCACCATCAGGATGGGTCTACTTAATGTTAGGTCTCTTAATAACAAATCTTTTTTAGCTAATGATTTTATTACCACTTCTCAACTGGATTTTATGTTTTTAACTGAAACATGGCTAGAACAAAATAACAGTGCAACCGTTCTGATAGAGACAGCTCCTCCCAACTATAACTTTTTTGATGTATGTAGATCTGGAAAAAGAGTTGGAGGGGTTGCTGCTATATTTAGGGACCGAGCCAAACATGGCAAGGTCCCTATTGAAACCCTCATGATTATTCTTCTTCTTCTTATTATTTTTAGCGACTTCGACTGCATTTTTCCCCCCCTGAACATATTCGAAAACTCATTTTTTTTTGGTGCAATTGTGGGGACTGGTGAAAAATTTGATATTCTAGCTCTCAAATTCACATTCGCCCCTAGGTGGCGCTATAGCAACTGTTCAAAAGTGCAAACTTTGCACAAGCAGCACGCGTCACCGGTTTGACCTACACTCATGAAACTTTGCACACACATGAAAATCCTCATGATGAACAAAAAAGTCTCTTGAACTGAACACTTCCGGTAGCCATATTTTCCGCCATTTTGAATTTAGTTAAAAACAGTAAATTCCCCAAGGATCCCAGGTTTTTCGACTTTGACAAAAATCCTTTGGCACATATCATATATGGCCCATTATCTTCAATCTGACTTAAGGATTAGTCTGTACAATAAAGTTTAGAGCACCAATGAGTTCTAAAAGGGGTGTGGTTGAAACCTCGAAAATAGTTAATTGCTCATATCAACGTCAAGTTGGACGCCTATGATGTTGGCCCCAATACAAAAGTTGTTCAGAATCAAATTCTGAACAAGATAAAGTCAACATATTTTCAAATGGGGCGTGGCATCGAAATGGGCGTGGCCTGACACTAAAATCGCCACAGTTCATAGACGCAATGTTTGATTTGAGCGGGACCCACTCAGTGGCCGTTAGGTACCAAAGTTCTAACTGCTCAATTAAAATTAAGTCGATTGAAAAAACAACATGGCCGCCAGAGCCTCAAAATCACTGTGCGGAGACCGTAATAGTTATGAATATGAAATTCACAGGACACGTGTAAACTGGTGCCTCTAGCTCATATACCAAAATTCGTGTTTCTATTTTTTGTAGCGCCCCCTACAGGAACTTTAAAAAGCAGCCCCTGCGCCACGTTTCACCAATATGTATGAAACTTGGTAGGCACGTATAAGGTCCCATGACCTACAGAAAAGCCTCTTGGACCCATGCTCCAAACCCCACCGGAAGTCGGAAATTTTAATTTTTTCATTTTCACTCTCGGCGGCCATTTTGAATTTTTTTTCACTTTTTTGCCATGTATTTGAATGAACTCCTCCTAGGGAATTTATCGGATCTGCTTCAAAATTGGTCAGTACAGTCATGAAGTGGTGCTAAACCAAAATCGTGCTATTTGTGACTGTACGTTGAAGGGCGTGTCCGTGGCATGCCGTCAAAGTTGGCCATTTTTGAATTCCGTCGCCTTGTATTTGAACTAACTCCTCCTGGGGAATTTATCGGATCTGCTTCAAATTTGGTCAGTACAGTCATGAAGTGGTGCTGAACCAAAATCGTGCTATTTGGGACTGTACGTTGAAGGGCGTGTCCGTGGCGTGATGTCAAAGTTGGCCATTTTGAATGGAATTTCACTTTTTCGCATTGTATTTGAACGAACTCCTCCTAGGGAATTTATCGCATCTGCTTCACAATTGGTCAGTACAGTCATGAAGTGGTGCTGAACCAAAATCGTGCTATTTGTGACTGTACGTTGAAGGGCGTGTCCGTGGCGTGCCGTCAAAGTTGGCCATTTTTGAAATCCGTCGCCTTGTATTAAACTTACTCCTCCTAGGGAATTTATCGGATCATTGATGTAGGGTTAATAATGTTAGTTAAAGTTGTTACAACATGTAATTCAGTTAAATGTGGTCTTACATGTTAATGTCAAAACAATCAGTAGGACACCACAGGGCACCTCTGCTTCTACAGATTACATAAATTTGCGAATTTTTTTTAAAACTGCGCTTTTTTAAAACTGAGCGCAGTGATGAACGGGACCTCGTGCCGGCTTGCGGCTGCGTCACATGCGGTCCTAACATGTGCACATCTTGCCAGCACACATGTTACGACGGCACGTGACGCGGCCGCAAGCCGGCGCGATTTTTTTTTAAAACTGCGCGCAGTGATGAACGGGACCTCGTAGTGGCGGCTGCAAGCCGGCGCGAGGTCCCGTTCATCACTGCGCGCAGTTTTAATTAAAAATGTATTTCAGGGGAAACAGATGTTATTTGGTGATTTTCCATCATTCGAATACCTTTGTGCTGTATACGACAATTCACCCTGACGTCACAATATGTTCTTCCGGGTGGCAAAAGCCGATGCGTTCTCCGATGGCACCACTAGTAAACAAACCCTTCCACGATCGAGAAAACAGAGTAAATGGCTTGAATTAATGATTTTCTTCTTGCTTTCTTTTCTTTCTTGCTACGGGACGTCTCATTAATATATATATATATATATATAGATATGTATGAATATATATTATATTATATATTATATTATATTATATTAATATCGTTTTCGTCATTGTTTCAACTTCAGATCAACAACAATATTTTTTGACTATGTGACTATGTTTACAGCTGGCTGGATGCCACCTGGAAGTATCTAGACGCCTATTGTTTACAAACATTCTGAAATGCCGTATTGAAATGTTCCCCCAGAGTTCTCCTATTAATTATTTACAGGTCACCCACATACTCTGCAAATTTCTTCGATGACTTTACAGAATTATTGTCTAGCATCTACACAGACTTTGACTGTCTAGTTATAACTGGTGACTTAAATTTTCATACTGATGATTTTAATGATAAGTGTGCAAAAAAACTTTTTACCATTTTGGACACATTTGAAATGTCTCAACATGTGAAAGAGGCTACTCATTGTAAGGGGCACACTCTAGACCTGGTTTTCACAAAGGGTCTCAATGTTTCAGATCTCTCGGTGACTGATCCTTCACTGTCGGACCATTTCTGTGTTTTCTTTAATATATCTTTTATTCCCGACATACAGACAAAATCAAATACTGTCAAAAAACGGTATATCAATGAACATTCTAATGTACTTTTTAAAAAGGCCATCTCCCTGCTATCACCTCTCAACCCATGTTCTGCTGATGATCTTTTAGAAAACTTTAATTTGAAAATTTTGAAAGTCATAGATGTCATTGCACCTTATAAGGTTAAAACGATTTCTGGAAAGCAAATGGCACCCTGGAGAAAAGCTGCTTTTGTAACAGCCCAGAAAAAAGGGGGTCATCCCTATGTTCCCCGGGTCCTATGTTCCCCGCTTTGTATGTGACCGGGGAACATAGGACCCTTTTTCAAAAGAAGGGTCCTATGTTCCTCGGTCTGTTATTTTTCCACCATCAGTGCTGATTGCCATCAGCTACAGGCCATTTGACCCGCATATCCAAATAGGCCTAGATGAGCAGAGATTAGGCTGTAAATTGGCTTTTGTTTTTGTCACGTTTGGACATTTAAAATAAACAAAACTAAATAAACAATCAATACTAATAATAAATAATAATAAATAAACAATAAATAAATAAATACTAATAATAAACAAACTAAGGGCCCTATCTTGCACCCAGCGCAATTGGCATATGGCGTAAAACAAAACTTCATATTCACCATGACATCTATAAAGAGAGCCTCCGTGCCTACAATTTAGACTTAAAAAGTGCTAGAGAAACATTTTTCTCCAATATCATTAAAACCAATACTAATAATGCCAAAACCCTATTTGCAACTGTTGACAGACTGACCAAGCCCCCAACACAAATTCCACCTGACCTTCATTCCACTCAGAAATTCAATGAGTTTGCAGCATTTTATACTGATAAAATTGAAGGCATCAGACGCGCCATCAATGTCTCCACTTTAAACAAAAATGTTGAACTACCACCCTATTCAGGCAAAAGTAACGTGGCAATGACATGCTTTAATGTCATAGACTCTAAAACTCTTTGTTTTTGACTGCCTAGCAATAGACATATTGCAAATAGTTAACAACTCTCTCCAGGCAATTTCCCAAAAGCATTAAAAATTGCAGTTATCAAATCCCTTTTAAAAAAGCGGAGCCTCTATTATTAACAACTACAGACCAATATCAAATCTACCCTTCATAAGTAAAATCATTAAAAAAGTTGTCCTCCAGCAACTTAGTGACTTCCTGGCATCAACTGGTTGCTATGACACCTTCCAATCTGGATTTTGACCCCTTCAGAGAATCTCTTTCGTACGTCATTCGTTGGTAATGTTGGTCTGAAGCGCTCGTAAAACCTTCTTAGCTCTACCGTAGTGATGTTTCATCTCCTGATGCTAGTCGCCGCCACTACAGTTACCTTTAGAAATCCCAGTTGCGCATGGAACTGCCACATTGGCAGTGTTGTGTTTCACCAATATACAGTTCAGTAGGCCTACATATAGTCTACGGTACAGCAGGCGAGGTCAGCTCGACTCGCTTCCAATAATTTCAAAAACTCGCAACTTCAAAAAATTATTGTTTCTATTTCATCCCTACTGACCGCCAGAGGCGGTGCTTCAGCACTGGATGTCTCCATCTCGCTCATGCGCAGGTCGAGTGTTTATACCAACAGAGTCACCTGTGACCCCTGATGACACCTGCGAGTCTATATCTTCCGGTGACATCAGAGGATCGGTTCCTTCTCATCTTCTCGCTCGCAGGTAGAGGTATGTCAGTGAGCTTTAGCTCAACTAGGACAAATTCTACGGAACTGCTGCTCGTCGCCGGTAGCCTTGCGACAACTTGTCGGAGCTGCGGGCTGCGCCCTCCAAAGGCTGCGACGGGCTGAAACGGAAGGTTTGGTGCGGTTTGCCGCGGACACTCTTCTGAACCGGTTGGTCTCTACAACTGCCCGAGTACCGGGCATAGTGTATAAGTTTCCTTTCGAAGTATTCTCTTTTCGTAAGGTTGGTGAAGGCGTCGTACTCGCTCCCTCTCCCGACATCAGCGTCATTATTACGGGCATTAGCGGTCGCGCTGCCCATTTGATTTATCGTACACCGTTGGTTGTATCGCCTTTCGTTATAGTTCGCTTGTTGGTGAAGCCAGTGTACTCGCTCCCTCTCCCGACATCAGCGTCATTATTACGGGCATTAGCGGTCGCGCTGCCCATTTGATTTATCGTACACCGTTGGTTGTATCGCCTTTCGTTATAGTTCGCTTGTTGGTGAAGCCAGTGTA
Source organism: Micromesistius poutassou (assembly GCF_964030765.1). Lineage (NCBI taxonomy): Eukaryota > Metazoa > Chordata > Actinopteri > Gadiformes > Gadidae > Micromesistius > Micromesistius poutassou. Next base: position 1,888,974 of record NC_140283.1, read on the forward strand.
CTCGCTCCCTCTCCCGGCATCAGCGTCATTAGTACGGGCATTAGCGGTTGCGCTGCCCATTTGATTTATCGTACACCGTTGGTTGTACCGCCTTTTGTTGTAGAGTGGTTTGTTGGTGAAGCCAGTGTACTCGCTCCCTCTCCCGACATTTGTACTACCGCTACCTCGTTTTGCTGGTTTTACCGGCGTTTTCGTCCGGCCCACTCAGTGCGTATTTCGCTGGCACCTGCGGTTGCGCCAGTTTGATTTTTGCCAAGAGTCTCTTCATTTGTGCAGCACTGTTGAAGGCAGTGCGCTCGCTCCCTCTCCCAGCATCTGTTAGGTCCTTAGTTTGTGTGTGTTTGCCGGCCATGTTTGGTGAACACTCCTGCTCGGCCTGTCTGGCTTCTCTGCAGCCTGCAGATGGCCATGACATGTGTCCTGCGTGCCTCGGCCCTGAGCACCTGAGAGAGGGGCTCTCGGAGGATTCGTGCATGAACTGCAGCTTCATGCCTCGGGCAGTGCGGGCTTCCAGACTGGCTGAGGTTGAGCACCTGCTGGGCCAGGCGCCAGAGCCGGGACAGTTGACCCCAGCTCAGCAGTCGCCGGCTCAGCCTAGCCGACCCAAACGGCGAGCGGCTGAGACTGCGGGTGCCTCCTCCGGGAGGAGGGCCAAGGAGTCTAAACTGGCCTCCAAGGTGGACCAGTTGACTGAGGAGCTGAACCAGATGAAGTCCCTCGTCCTGGCCATCCGGTCTGGAACTGGTGCAGGCGATACGGGCGCTCCTGCTCCTCCTACGGTTGTGTTCGAGCCGGAGGATGATGCGCTCTCCCTGGTGGCATCAGCCACCGAGTTCGCTGACTATGGGGCGGACACGGTTCCCCAGGACACCGCCTCCGGGCACGGCTCTGGAGTGAGCTCCCGCTCCTCGGCCCACAGTGGTGGTACTGGGTCCGAGGATAATTCGATGGGTGCCATCATTCGTATGGCCCTGGCCCGCCTGCAGCTGGACGTCCCGCAAGTTCAGCCGGCTCCCGCCAGCGCTTTCTTCAGGCGTGGCCCAGCCCCGGCCACCTTTACGGTGCCTCCGTCGGAGGAATACCTTAGGGAGCTGCACGCGTGCTGGAGGGATACTAGAGCCCTCTCTCATGCAACATCGGATGGCCGGACCCTAGCCGCCATGCAGGATGCAGCCAAGTTTGGCTTGGCCCGCATGCCAGCGGTTGAGCCGGCTATAGCGGCTCTCGTCGTCTCGCCAGAGGAGGCTCTGAGGCCAGACGCTAGGTGTCCTCGCCCTCAGTGTAGGGTTACGGATGACCTGCTCACTAAGGCCTATGATGCGGCAGCACGCATGGGACGCATCGGCAACTCCTTGTCCCATCTGATGCTTGCTCTCTCAGCATCGCTGCAGGAGGCTACAGTGGACGCGTCCGTCCACAGCTTTGGTGACGCGTCTCTGCAGGCCTTCGCCTTGATGTCCAGGGAACTGGGGCGACTAATGTCCACTCTTGTCCAGGCTCGCCGCCAGGTGTGGCTGGCACAGTCCCCTCTCACTGAGACATGCCGGAGAACCCTCCGCAGTGTCCCCGTGGAACCTGGGGAGGTTTTTGGGTCGGCTGCTCTGGAGGCACTTGAGCGCACAGTACAGGCCAGACAGACTCGACAGGAGCTCTCTGGGCTTCACAGGAGTATGCCTCCTCCCAGCAGGCCAGGGGGCTTTGCAGCTCCCCCCCAGCGCCGCTCGCGGCCACAGACCTCCCCCAGTGGCTTTCGAGCCCCTCAACGGCCGCCCTTTAGGCAGCCTCAGACCTCGGATGCTGCCCGTCGTCCCCCCAGGGCCTCCAGAGGCCGGGGGACCAGGCGCTGAGAGCCCGGGGCCGGCCGTCGGCGGTTTTTCCCAGCAGCAGCTCAGTTACTGGGCTGCTTCCACCAGGGACCTGTGGGTGATTTCCACCTTGACCCACGGGTACAACATTCAGTTCCGACGCCGGCCCCCAGCCTTCGGCCGGGTCAAGATGACCATCATTCAAGACCCGGCAAAAGCTCATGCCCTCAACCAGGAGCTGTCTGCCCTCCTGGACAAGGGTGCCATCGAGCAGGTAGACCCCCTGTTACCACCCGGGGGGTTCTATTCGACTTACTTTCTTGTCAGAAAGAAAGATGGCGGACTCCGCCCAGTCCTCGACTTGAGGGGACTCAACAGATTCCTCAAGGTCCTGAGATTTCACATGCTCAGCACTGTAGAGGTGCTACGTACTGTTGCCGAGGGGGAGTGGTTTACCTCAATAGACCTGAAGGATGCATATTTCCATGTCCCCATAGCGCCACACCACAGGCAATTTCTGCGGTTTGCTTTTCAGGGCCACCATTACCAGTTCAGGGTGCTCCCGTTCGGCCTCTCCCTCTCTCCACGGGTGTTCACCAGGTGTGTGGCGGCAGCACTTTCACCCCTGCAGTCGCGGGGCGTAAAGATTCTGCCTTACCTGGACGACTGGCTGGTCTGTGCACCATCCCGGTCTCAGGTGACCCGGGACACTGCAACCCTTCTCTCACATGTGGCCCAGCTCGGTCTCAGGGTCAATTTCCAGAAGAGCTGCCTGGTTCCCTCACAGAGTACTCTCTTTCTGGGAATGACTCTGGATGCCATTACCATGAAGGCCTGCCCATCACCCAGGCGTGTGGACGACATCCTCCGCCTCCTTCTCCTCTTTCGGGAGGACCGCTGTCTGCGCTATGTCCTGTATATGCGCCTTTTAGGCAAGCTGACGGCTGCTGCCACGGTGGTCCCCTTAGGGTTGCTGTCACTGCGTCCCCTTCAGAGGTGGCTGAACAGCTTCCACCTGGATGCCAGGCGGCACCGGCACAGGAGACTCAGGGCGTCACGGCGTTGCCTCCTTGCCCTGGCTCCATGGAGGGAGAGGTCTTTCCTCCTTCAGGGCATGCCCATGGGCTCCATTGCATCCCGTCGGGAGGCTGTCACAACAGATGCCTCCCTCTCAGGGTGGAGCGCTGTGTGGCAGAACCGGACAGCTCAAGGGCTGTGGCCCGTACCGGACCGCTCAGAACATATCAATGTGCTGGAGCTACGGGCAGTGCATATGGCGCTGCAGTCCTTTCTCCCATTCCTAAGAGAAAAGCACGTGTTGGTACGGACGGACAATGTCTCAGCCGTCTCTTACATAAACCACCAGGGGGGAACCAGGTCTGCGCGGTTGCTGCAGGTGTCCCGGGACCTCCTGTTGTGGGCGGCCCCCCGCCTAGCCAGCATGAGGGCAATATATTTGCCGGGGGGACGGAACCAGGCTGCAGACTTCCTGTCCCGTGGCAAGCCTCCACCGGGGGAGTGGCGGCTCCATCCAGAGGTGGTGCTCAACATCTGGGATGTCCTCGGCATGGCAGAGGTAGACCTCTTTGCCACAGAGGAGTCGACCCATTGCCCCCTCTGGTTCTCCTTGGCAGAGGAGCGGCGCACCGTGGCGTCTCCCCGACAGGGTCGATCTCCTGTCCCAACTGGGGGGCCAGATTTGGCACCCCGACCCTCAGCACCTGCAGCTTTGGGTCTGGCCACTGCAGGGCCCGACCCGCTGCTGACAAGGTGTTCAGACGCCGTCCAGGATACCATACTGAACGCCAGGGCGCCTTCGACCCGAATGCAGTATGCGAACAGGTGGCAGCTGTTTGCCGTATGGTGTTCAGACAGGGGTGAGGACCCCGTGCACTGTGCAATTCCAAAGGTTCTGGAGTTCCTACAGTCCCTTCTGGAGGGCGGACGATCCCCGGCTACCCTGAGGGTGTACGTGGCAGCCATCTCCTCCCGACATGCTCGTGTCGATGGCAACACCGTGGGGGGCCACAGACTCGTGTCCCTTTTCCTTAAGGGAGCCTTGAGGTTGCGACCCCCACAGGCACAGCGAGCTCCAGTGTGGGATCTGCCCCTGGTGCTGGATGCCCTGTGTCTGCCGCCTTTTGAGCCCCTGGCACAGGCAGAGTTGAAGTGGGTGTCTGCTAAGACTGCCTTTCTCCTCGCCATCACCTCAGCAAGGCGCGTCGGGGAGCTGCATGCTCTCTCTGTGAGCGAATCATGCCTGAGGTGGAACTCAGACGGCTCAGGGGTCACCCTCTGGCCGAATGCGGCTTTCCTTCCTAAGGTTCTCTCACCATCGAACCTTAACCGGCCTATCCACCTGGCTCAGTTTACCCCCCCTGCAGGGGAGGAAAAGTCAGGACTGCTGTGCCCTGTGCGGGCTTTAAGGGTCTATGTAAGTCTGACCACAAGCATGAGACGGTCAGAACAGCTGTTCCTCTGCTACGGTGGTCCTAAGAAAGGCTGTGCTCTCTCCAAACAGCGACTGTCGCACTGGGTTGTGGATGCCATCACCCAGGCATATAGACACAGTGGTCGCCCCCTGCCATCCGGGGTGAGGTGCCACTCTACTAGAGCTGTCGCTATGTCATGGGCGGCCCTGCGTGGCGTGCCCCTGCAGGACATCTGTGATGCGGCATCGTGGGCATCACCGACTACCTTCTCCAGGTTCTACCGGGTGAATGTGGCCACTCCCCATCCACTGGGTGTGGCCCTGCTGCCCACCTCTACTGCTTCCTCTCACTGAGGTATGTACTGGCATTCCTCGTGACTTTGCTGTTATGGGTCATCCAGTGCTGAAGCACCGCCTCTGGCGGTCAGTAGGGATGAAATAGAACGAAAGTTACGTATGTAACTACGGTTCTATGAATCCCGGATGACCGCCAGAGCGTCCTGTCACTCAGAATCCTTGTGGGCTCGCGAGAAGATTCTGCAGGAACCGATCCTCTGATGTCACCGGAAGATATAGACTCGCAGGTGTCATCAGGGGTCACAGGTGACTCTGTTGGTATAAACACTCGACCTGCGCATGCGCGAGATGGAGACATCCAGTGCTGAAGCACCGCCTCTGGCGGTCATCCGGGATTCATAGAACCGTAGTTACATACGTAACTTTCGATTTATTTTACAATTCAAAAATGAACAAAACTGTCTTCTAAATTAAGGAAATGATACTGGGAAACAAATAAACCATTATAAGCAACGAGTGAACTTAATAAGCGGTCTAAATACTTTTTTCAACCACCACATCTTTCCCTTGACGGTGTGCAAAGCCCGCACACAGACAGGTAGAAAAAAGCAAAGCAGTCTCAGCATAAACAGTATAATAAGCTAAATAAACTATTCAAAATTTAGCTTTCATTTCAAAATGTCTATTTTCTTATATAATAAGTCAGACACCTGTAAACAGAAAATCAATAGCCTCATTTGAACGGCAGATGTAATTAAGGATGTGATTGCCTCAATCTCCTCCGCTGTTTCTATATTTTTTATAAACAGTGTAGGCTATGCTATGTTCGCCCAAGTGTGACCGTGGCAAGAATTTGTTGGTGTTGACAACGCCACCCAGGGGAGGGGATGCCCTAGGACCAGAACTGTACTCACTTACATGTGCTGCAGCCCCCCCGAGACACTACAGAGTACAGGCAATACAAGTTCGTACAATCCAGACCAGAGACTTGAGTTCAAAACATATATAATTTATTACCAATACCGGATACTACAAACGTCAGTATACAATAAACCGGCGGACTGGACAACCCACACAGTCGATTGAAGAGAAACGACAAACCAAACGAATAAAGCAGCATGCAGGGAGGATGCGTAGCCGCCTATAAAACAAATTTAAAAAAAAGAATAAAATAAAAAAGAAAACAACAAATAAAGCAAACAATAATTTGGGCATGCAGGTTAGACGGAGCCAGCAGCAGCACAACACTGCACCACCACACCAACACAAACAATAAGCAGGAACAGCATGCAGGGCAGGCGGGGAAGCTGGGCAGCACACCACTGCATAACCAATTATACACAAACAAATAAAGGAAACAATCATTTGTGTATGCAGGTTGTTATGTGTTCGAGACCGAATCCTTATGATAGAACAGAACAGCAGCCCTTCGGTGACATCAGGGCAATTGGCCATGATCCACCTCAGCCCGTGGACCGATGAATGCCTCTCTCAGGTCTGGTCTGGTGAGCGGAGTTGCAGCTCATCCACGGCTCCAGATGATCTCAAGCCAGCACCTACTTGCAGGTTTCAGTTGAAAGCCATGCGAAGTAGCCACCCCCAACGCCACCGAGCCATGGACGCCCCGGAAGCCAAAACACGGGCAGGACATCTGGCTTCCGATGACGTCCACCGACCTTATATTAAAATAAAGTCTGCCCCCCCCCCTTAATCAGGATGGCTCGGCCAATCATACCCCGAGAACGGCCAGAGGTGTTCAACCTTATTTAACCACACATGGTTAAATAAATGTTTAGGCCTACTAGAAGGATTTCCAGCAATGTTTTATTCGCAAAGACTGCAATATTTTTTAGAACGCTGTCATGCACCTGCGCATGAAATGGAAAATCGATCTCTGAGCAATCAATTTCAGCACGTTCTTTCTGGACAGCGCCATTTACGAACAACGTAAGGAATGTTTCCTAAGAAGACTCCTAAGAGACCATTCGGGAATCACGCCTAGACGTAAACAACTTTGATAAGTCTAAACGTAGGAGTCTTCATCGCACGCTAAGAGTGGACGTTATCGGGAAACCGGGCCCAGAACAGCCAGTCAGGTGAAATTGATTGAGCCACAGAATAACAACAGTCTTATTTGAACATGCCATAGGCCTGCGTGCAGTTGTCAGATTGCACATAACATTTGGGAGACTGGAGTGATGGGTCGGTCGCGAACGAGCCGGTTCAAAGAGCCGGCTCTTTTAATTGAACGATGGGAGCCGGCTCTTTTAATTGAACGATGGGAGTCGGCTCCCGGCCGCGAGACATTCTGTATATATGTATATATATATATTTTTAATATAAAGTTTGCGAGGCAGAATGATATGAATATCTGCACTATGGGTGCTCTGTGCATGCTATGCGTGTGTACAGTGACTGACTGTCACGTGCATGCAACCAATCAAGTGTGGATAGACAAGGATCATTTAAGCAAGGGACGGGGATGTGCGTTGTGCTCATATGCAATGAAAACAATCGGCTACAGTAATTTATTGATATTAGAAAATGTAATTTTTACTTTGGATACTAATAAGATGTATTGAATAATTTAAGTGATATATAGGCCTACACATACAAACATAAGTTAAAACGGGCTACATTTGGCTGAATTATAAAAGGTATAGGCCTAAGTAATAAAGGTAATATGAAGAGCCGTTTGGGAGCCCAAAGAGCCGGCTCTTGTTGGTGAGCTGATCCTAATGATCCGGCTGTCCTGTCATGTCTTGGGCCAAAGAGCCACAGCGAATGAGGGCCGGCGACTGTCCCCAATGACGAATGTCAGTGTAAGGACACTACAGCGCATGAAACTAAGAAATAATCATATTAATTAATTAAAGTACAATGATAATAGTAATGACATTTATATTAATGACCTCATGTCGGAATGGCGGGACGTTTTAAAAAAAGTAAAGTACCGCCACTCCGACAATGGAAACAGAAATTGTCGGAGTGGTAGGACGTTTGAAAACAATGGAAGTGCCGCCACTCCGACAATTAGACGTCAATGTCGGAGTGGGGGTATGTCGGAATGGAAGGCTGTCCCCCTGAAGAAAACGACAGCAGCCTCCCCAGAAGTAGGTATGTATGTATGTACCTGGCAATAGCCAGGCTATATAATCAGTGCATCTATATTGGGATTCTTTAACAACTCTTAAAACTCAACAACTCTCAACTCTTAAGACTATTTAGTTATTTAGTAGACACTTAAATTGAAGGTGACTTTTACACTGAATACAGATCAGGGATACCGGGCTGCATCATTCTCAATGCATAACACACATCGTTATCCCCTTATGGTCTAAGGCCCGATGAGATCCACAACAATTATTTTAGGAGGTCTCAATTAAGGGGCCAACACAGCCAAGACTCAGACCAACGGCCAACTTTATCCAACCGCTCCGTTGCCTCTCGTCTGACCCTTTTGGCAGACCTCTGCCAACTACTCAGTAGTGTTTACGCTCTGCGCTTGCGCGAGATGCAATAAGTCTCCTTAACATCGGTTGGCGCTAGTCTCGTGGCGCTAGTCTACCCCTCCCCCCTTGGAATGGTCAACTAACTGACATTCACAGAGTCCCCCATGGGCAGAAACAGAGCCCCAGACGGGCTGAGTGTATCCCGGGGGATAAGTGTGGGGTCTGTATATGGCAATGTTGTTTTGAATTTAAAAAAAACATTTGCACAAAGCAAGCCGGTCCACTTTTCCACGTTGATAAGAGCATTAAAATGAGAAAAAAATAATGGGACAAAAAGAAATCAAGGGACATTTAGAATTAATTAATCGCAAGTTAACTATGACATTAATGCGTTAAAATATTCTAATCGTTTAACAGCACTAATATATATATATATATATATATATATACATAGGCCTACATACATACATACATACATACATACATACTCCTGAGTTTGTTATCGATAGCAGCGACTCTGTGAGTGGAGAATGCATGAAGTTGGAAAAAGTGTTTTATTTGGCCGACACCGAGTGGCAAACCGCTGACACACACACACACACACACACACACACACACACACACACACACACACACACACATATATATATATATATATATGTATATATATTAGGGCTGTCAAATGAACGCGTTCATTTTGATTAATTAATCACAGAAAAAAGATTAATCGCGCTTCTATAGTGCCCTCTAGAGTCAAAACAAAGTATTGTATATTTTTTGCCTGAGATGCATTGCATCTTGAGTGAGATGGAAATGTTATTAATTTGATCTTAAAATACACCGTATGAAAGACATGAGAGACATTGAAATTTAAAGTCTATTATTTCTATTATTCATTGAATCACTCATCTGTAATAGGGAGAGTGGGGTGAGTAGTGCCACTTTTTACCCAAAGTGACTTTAAAGTGAGGCCATGACAGTAATGTCGCCAAATGAAATATGTATATATTTCAGGATGTGGTGCATCCCTGGCAACAATAACTTTGGATCTGAAATAAACAGTTTAAGAAATATAGCTTTCAGAAAATAAGTGGTCTCGTGGCACAACTTGCCCCCGGTGCGGGGTAAGTTGTGCCTTTGGAGAGAATACGTTGGGGTAAATTGTGCCATTGATATATATCTCATAAACTGTATAAAAGCAAGACAAATCCATTAGAAAATGACTAATTTATTTATTTAGTAATTTTATTTAGTAATTTTATTTACTATATAAATAGTTTATTTATATAAGGTTTATTTAAAGTAAATAAAGGGTTCCAACCAGGATAATGCTGAACATCCTTTCTTCTACACCAAGAAGAAGACAAGAACACAAGAACAAAATGAGAAAGAAAACAAGAACAAAATTAAATTCAAAATCAGGCCTTAATTGACTGAAAACCACAGATCCGGCCTACTACTTAACATTCCCCTTGTCGATGCTGCAGGGGAATATGAACTTCTCCCTCCCTTCTGGCTGTACCACCAAGTTTTTTTGGTGTTGGTAGTTTTTTGAGCACATCACCTCTAGGGATTGTCTTTAAATGTGAAGATGGGCTTTCCATCCACAGACCACTTACAACCTGCCTTAGAAATTTTGCACTGATGTCGGCATCATCAACCATCTCCACCAATCCAACGTAATTATAGGTTGTAGTTTTACCTGCAAAGCTCACAATGACAAAGTCACTGGCAGACAGATCTTTGACCTGTGGCATGGGTTGGCTCCTTGTGTGATGGTACAGGCAGGTCAGCAGCAGCACTGGTGGAGGACTCTTCTGGGTTTGGCCTGTCTGTTACCACTGATGGGGCATAATCTTCATCTGGGAAGATATCCCTGTTCAACGGAAATATGCCCGTTGCTCTGAAACCTGATGTGATGTTTGTGGGTGTCATTGCAGGCATGAATGCTTGCTTAACAATTTCTGCAACCTCGTAAATCAATACGGTTCGACCAGGATGTGTGCGCATCCAACCATCCGTCGCTCTGTTGTAGTGGGTTTTCAGTGGTCCATACTAGTGGTGGATTTCATGATTCGTTTGAATGAATCAGTTTGCGTCGGTCAGTTCGCCAAGAATAGTCGTTCGTTCGTTCGTTCAGTCGCGTTTCCGGTAGTGGTGAATCATGGTTCTCAGCTGAGTCGGTCAGACTCAGCTCCTCCCTCGTTCTCATTCTCAAACAAATCACAATCGTGCAATGGTGCAAACGGTCATCAATCAACACAACATTAACTAAGATCCTTTTAGCTGAGGAGCGTTTCATGTTCGAAATCGGGATGTCCTCGAGTCTTCACCGCTAAACACAGTCAGTGAACGAACGGCAACTCGCGTGTCAGCGCGACTCAGCGACTAGTGGGTGGGTCTGGAAGTCGAGTCTCAGAGAACGAACGAAACGAACGAGACGAACTGAAACGGGGAATCAGGTCGGTTTGTTCATGTTAAAGAGTCGTTCGTTCGAACTGATTCATTCACGAACGAGCCATCACTAGTCCATACACTGTCCACACAGTGATAAAATGTAAGAATAAAATCAACAATTCCAATAAAATAGTATATATAATAATAATCATAACTAGGGGTGAGTTGTGCCAGTGGCACAAATCACTCCAACCCTACCATTTTGCAAAACTAGCATGATTCAGCAGTTTAGGGATAACATTGTGCTAACTGTATAGACTCATAGTGTAGCATACTAAAGCACTAAAACATGTGTCAAATGTTTTCAAACTTGTCTATAATTGTTCAGACGCAACAATCAAAAAACCTTGATCATAGAAATTTTACTTTGAAAGGCAAAAAACAGTTTTTTGATCTTAAATGTGCAAACCTCTCATTCCATGTGTCTCCCTTCTTTGCAGGATGAGTCAAATGGATGGCTCTTCAAAAAAATGTGGTCACATGACCAATTTTCTCTATGGTTTTCTAGAAACAAGGGGTGGCACTACTTCCCCACTGGCGCAACTTACCCCACTCTCCCTAATAATTTATTAATAATTTATTTGAATTAAATTATTTTGAAATACTTTCTCTGCAAAATGTAAGTATGCGATTAATTTAGATTAATTAATCACAGAGTCTGTAATTAATTAGATTATTTTTTTTAATCGCTTGACAGCCCTAATAAAACACACTACAATAGTGCTTTGCTTTGATGACTGTCCAGGTCACCAGTCCCAGACTGGCTGTAGGGGAGAGAACAACAAACAGGAGTACTAGTAGTTTCACTCATGAAGCCACCACCACACCTGAGAGAGAGAGAGAGAGAGAGAGAGAGAGAGAGAGAGAGAGAGAGAGAGAGAGAGAGAGAGAGAGAGAGAGCGCTTCAGAAGGGGTGTGCGCAGATAATACAGTGCAGAGAGAGAGAGCCATATACACAGCACACTGAACACTGCTTCCTCATTCATACGAGAGGCGGGGCAGTATTCCTATTCAACCATCTTCTAACCCTACAGCTCAGTTGGGGACGAGACGTTTGATAGCATGGATGAAGACACTGGGGGCCCTTCTCCTTAACAAAGGTGAGACTGAACTCTGAAAACAAATGTTCATATGCTGGTAATTGTATTTGAAAATGCTATTGCTTTTGAAAATAATGTGTTGTTAAAACAATGTAATGTAATGTTAAAACAATGTGCTTTTTGTAAAACCTACAAAATCACTGATTTTACTAAGGGTTTGCTGCTCAAACTATTAACGAAAGCATTATGATAGAAGTGAGATTGAGTGTTTTGGGATTGTAGGTCTTGACCATATGTGTGTGTGTGTGTGTGTGTGTGTGTGTGTGTGTGTGTGTGTGTGTGTGCTCGGAGTCCCCTGTCTCCTAACTCCCTTGGAATCCCCCGGTTGCCGTGTGCGTTCACACTTCACAGGGACATTTTGATTTGGTGTAGTTACTGTGTTCCCTCTCTCAACCTTCTTCCCAGAGTTCAGGGCTCCCAGACTAAATGCGGTGACGGGTGTCAGGTGGGCCTTTCCACAATGAAATATATTAACTGGCTTATATTTAATGGTGGTACGGCTTGTACACCACCACTAAACAATTAAACCACCACCACAAATAAATCTACTGAAATATAGGCATAAGTTTAGGCCTATTACGTCTTTGTGTTTTCCTGCCGACTCTGCTGGCAATCTTTTCAATCTCTGTTTCAAGATGGATTAAGAAAGGTTTTATTTTTTAGTCTTCCACGCAAAACTAATTCCACGCAGTTGCTGACAATATTAATTTGAGCTTGTTGTCTGTAATCCACCACCCCTCCTGGCAGGGCTGTGCCGGGTCACAGCTTCTTAAAGGCTGCATCGGGCCAAAGCTCAGGGCCATGTGAAATTCACCACTCCTGGGGCATGGGACACACTTCTCCAACTACATCTCACACAGATGTCAAATACACCTGGTGAGGTGGTGGAGATGGGACGGAGCAAAGGATTTTTTTAGATGAAATAAAATGTGTGTTTACATGTGCTCTGCATGCTACATGCTGATAAACTAATCTTACGGAGTACTATAATAATATTGTTCTTATCAACTATCTGAACAAAGTGAGGGGACAATCCAGCCGGCAACCAGACGGTTTATAGTGATTGAGGCCTGGTGCCGTATTACCGGTGTGGCTGAGCAAGAGAGCATCTGCTCCATCTAATTAGACCGGCTTTTTGTTCTGTCAGAGAAATACTGCCCGGTGTCTTGACCATCTCCAGAAAGCCTGAAGAATAAAGGCTTCAGAAGTGAAGAAGCTCTGAGTCAGTGTAGCGCTGCTGAAGTAAGGAGGCTCAGTGTAGTCTGCTGAAGTAAGGAGGCTCAGTGTAGTCTGCTGAAGTAAGGAGGCTCAGTGTAGTCTGCTGAAGTAAGGAGGCTCAGTGTAGTCTGCTGAAGTAAGGAGCCTCAGTGTAGTCTGCTGAAGTAAGGAGCCTCAGTGTAGTCTGCTGAAGTAAGGAGCCTCAGTGTAGTCTGCTGAAGTAAGGAGCCTCAGTGTAGTCTGCTGAAGTAAGGAGCCTCAGTGTAGTCTGCTGAAGTAAGGAGCCTCAGTGTAGTCTGCTGAAGTAAGGAGCCTCAGTGTAGTCTGCTGAAGTAAGGAGGCTCAGTGTAGTCTGCTGAAGTAAGGAGGCTCAGTGTAGTCTGCTGAAGTAAGGAGGCTCAGTGTAGTCTGCTGAAGTAAGGAGCCTCAGTGTAGTCTGCTGAAGTAAGGAGGCTCAGTGTAGTCTGCTGAAGTAAGGAGGCTCAGTGTAGTCTGCTGAAGTAAGGAGCCTCAGTGTAGTCTGCTGAAGTAAGGAGGCTCAGTGTAGTCTGCTGAAGTAAGGAGCCTCAGTGTAGTCTGCTGAAGTAAGGAGGCTCAGTGTAGTCTGCTGAAGTAAGGAGGCTCAGTGTATGACTCCCAGATCAAGAGTCAACCCAACCATGATCACTTTGTTGTATACACAGAAATCAGTCCAGTAAGAAATTCCATTCACCCGTGTTAACCCTGACCCTGTTGTAATCGATTCAGCACTAGAGAGACAGAGACTGTAGGCTTAATCTGAAGAACTGTATATAAATGGCATATTATGGCAGCTTTGAAATGTTGACAGCACACAGATGAACACACACACAGACACACTGCGCAACCATTACATTTGTAGCCTACACAAATATATCAGGTACATGTGTCATTTAGACCAGAAAAAGCCCAGAAAGGCCCTTCCATGACTAGGTGATAGAGTTACTGTTGCTTTAATGAGATCTCGATGGCTGTGAGAGCAGGAAGGAGTCTGCTCCAGGTAGTTTGATGTTATCATGGCCTTAATGGAGCCTTCCATGGCGCCCTGTGGTCGTATTTCTTTGTCTTTACATTGATTTAGTCGATAGTGCTAATCGCATTGGAATTGAGCATGTGTTGAGGTTCATACCTGATTTCTCTTAATTCTTTGGCATTATTCTTCACTTTTTAACACAAAAACACATTTTGGTAATCATGAGGCTTTTATTTCCTTGGTTTCAAATTTTTTGTTCAGATAGTCTTGATTGACTCAGTTTCATGTAGTTAAAAGCGTTAAGTTATAGCAGATGCATTTGGGAGAGTAGTACCTTCTTAGATTTCTTCTTAAGCAACGTTTTGTCTTGTTGCTTGAAACTGTTGACCTAGAAGTTACATCTACTGCCGTGTAGGCTAATGGTTGCGTCACACTACTTTACATCTACAGTTTGTTAGCGAACATTGGAATGTTTAGCTAACTTAACCACATATGAGCTCCCTGACATTTCAAGACAAACACACTGAAACTCATCCTCATCGTCAAACCGCTTATCGGGGGTCGGGTCGTGGGGGCAGCAGCTCCAGCAGGGGGCCCCAGACTTCCCTTTCCCGGGCCACATTGACCAGCTCTGACGGAGGGATCCCGAGGCGTTCCCAGGCCAGTGTTGAGATATAATCTCTCTTCCTTCCCACTGGTCGTGCCTGTGGGGAGGCGTCCAGTGGGCATCCTTACCAGATGAACCACCTCCACTGACTCCTTTCTAAGCAGAGGAGCAGCGGCTCTAATCCGAGTTCCTCATGGATGGCTGAGCTTCTCATCCTAGCCCTAAGGGAGACACCAGCCACCCTCCTGAGAAAACTCATCTCGGCCGCTTGTACCCGCGATCTCGTCCTTTGGGTCATCACCCATCCCTCATGACCATAGGTGAGGGTAGGAACGAAGATCGACCGGTAGATCGAGAGCTTTGTCTTGCAGCTCAGCTCTCTTTTCGTCACAACAGTGCGGTAAAGCGAATGCAATAGCGCCCCCGCTGCTCCGATTCCCCGGCCAATCTCACACTCACCCCCAGGTAGGACCCATTTCCTACCCGGAGTAGGCAATCCACCGGTTTCCTGCTGAGAGTCATGGCCTCAGATTTAAAGGGGACATTTTATACCACCAGGTGTGAGTGTGATTAGCCATTACATCCGTCATACTCTTATAATCTAGGTGGACACGCCCACCTGTGATGTCAGAAGCTGCACATTTTTAAAACGGCTTGTCACGGCTAGTCACACTCACACCTGGTGGTATAATATGTCCCCTTTAACGTTAATCAGTATGTTAACTTACCTTTACTTACTTGATTTATTAGGCCTAGGGTTAGGCCTACATTTTGTTTAAATTTAAGTTAACCCCTCCTCCAACTCAATCCCCCTCCCCCCCCCACACACACACACACACACACACACAGACACGATGGTTCAACGTAGCACCAGAAGCTACTGCTCCTGCTATTGCTGCACTCACTCTGCGGTGTTTGAACTACACCCACACCAGTCAGCCCGGCATCGTCAGACCAATCACTAAATGCAATTAGTCTGGAACCATTCCGTTCATATTCGGAATGGTTCAGTGCTGCATGTCCTGCCCTCTATCTCCCATACCTTCCTCTCTATCTCACTCGATATTAAAGCATTCAAATGCAAAAGAAGAAAATATATGTATACTGTCCATTTGATTGAATCCTGAACCAACAGTTCTCTATCAGCCCCAGACATCTTTGTTGCTGTTAAGATGCCTCTATGGATAAATACCTATCGTATTTATCCCGCCTCATATCAGTTAAACGGGTGTGTGTTGGTTGGTCTAAGTCATATGACGCAAAAATATTTTTGTATGATAGGGGAGCCAGACCTTATCTGCAGAGCAAATGTAACATGAGCTCGCAAGGTTCGTCTGCTTCCAAGGCCAACACACATTTCTGTTTTAATTTAAGGATGTTATCTTGCTTTGTTTTAACTCCGCCATGCCCCCTATTAAAGTCTATCCAGTCTATCCGTCTCATTTAACTAGACTTCACATACATAAAAACACACACATGTTGTATATACATGCACACACACACAAACACACTCACACATGCACATACATGCACACTGAAACACACACAATATGAATTAAGTGTATAATCAGACCACTGCAGATCAGGCATCTTTCAGGTCAAGGAGCAGAGAGGTTCTGCGCCGCAGGGATCAGGACAACGACTCATACCACGTTAAGCACACACACACATCAACACGAAGGTCACCCATTAGCAGTGGCGGCTGGTGGTTTTTAAAGTGAGGGAGGAAGGACTGTGCGCTTGGTTGCCATTGGCCTGCTTGTACTGTTAGTGGTGTATGGCGTCATAAGTATGTGAGAATCAAGTTGTTTCAGGGTGTTTTGGTGAACTACAAAATAGCAGGGAGGGATAATTATGTGAAGAAAATTGATACAAATCAGTGGCAGCATTGTACTTATAAAGCTGGTGGGCAGCATGTCTTGGACTACAAGGGCAGAAGGAAAGGATGCAAAAATAAATCTGGGCCTATCATTGGGCCTATTTTTGCCCTCAATGACTATTGGTTGTAATTTGGTTGTGTTGTTTATTTTCAGCTACATATGTTTTAAGATAAATTAAGACACAAGACCAAAAGTGATGCCATTTAAAATACATCATGCTCTGAATCATTCACTAACATCCTTTCCACAATATCAAACAGAACTGTCAGAGTAACAAACAATTAAAAGAACAACTAGAACAAGAATATAATTTCACAACTATTGACATGGGCTGTAAGCCTAACATTGTTTGAGGCAAATGTGGATGTTAATGGATGTTTCAGAATGTTGGTCATGGTGTTAAGCCAATTAAGATAGAGGGACTTCATTTATAGATCAATTCAATCCTCCTCGCTGTTTGTGTTGCAAAGATATCAGTGACCTGGTCATACAAACAGGATATCTTTGTAGTTAAGTGATTTCAGAATAACAGCGTGTGTAGCTCCACGTTTTCGCCACCCTTTCAGGTGGCTTGCTAACCCAACGGAGGAGTGTCGAAAAATAGGTAGGCTCAGCGTGTTTATTTCGGCTGACTTTTGGCTGTGAAAATGCAAATATAAGCGAACCAAACCACACCGCTCGGTGGAAACGCCAATATAAGCGAACAGAGCCGCACTGTACCGCAACGAACAGTAGCGCAGCACTCGGTGGAAATGAGGCATACGACTGAGCGGGTTTGTTGTTTCTCGTAGCCTAGTAGTTTCTCGTAGAGAGGGGATAAACCCTCCCTCCGGGCTGCTCCACAGCCAGGGCTCTTGCTTATTGGTTCATAGCACAGCCAGGGCTCCTGCTTATTGGTTCATAGCGCAGCCAGGGCTCCAGCCTATTCGTGAATAGACGTTGATGCGATTCAGATCCCTCAGCTAGTCCCACCCACTCAGAGGAGGACTTTCCTCCTCTCTTCCATTGACCCCCATGTTATTCACCGGCCGCCAGTAGTGCCAAAGAAATTAATGGGAGTCAATGGAGGCTGAGGGAGGAACATTCTCCCCAAAGTAATATCCAATAGGCGTACAAAGGCATTAAAGTAGTCATATTTAAGGGCATTCATTCACTACAGTAGTCTGGGCAATCTACACTTTTTATTATTACACTTGTTTTATTCTCAACAATGTTAAGGAGGATCTTCCTCCCTCTCCTCACTGGAGAAGCCTCCACTGCCCAGTAAGTAGTGTTCAATGCATGTGTGATGTAACTGTAGCAGACTTATTACATTACATTTGCCCCTGCAGGTCAGACAAACATCACCCACACCCATGATAACAATCTGAAGAAAATAGACATTCCAGCCATTAGATGAGTACCAGTATCCTGTTAAGTAAGGATAGCAAAGATTTCTACTGGGTCTAACTGAAAGGTTTGTCTGTTTATGTCACTAAGTCAGGTTTGACGAGATGGCAGGTGTAATGTTTCAGTCAATAGTAACACCACAGTGTTGTTAAAGTAAGCAGAAGGCAGTAGATTGACCATCACCAATCAAATCACTGCTGCCCTGTATATCCAGTTGTACTGGAAATACGGGAGGCAACACCAATCATTTTAATCAAAAAAAACATTCACACTTCCGTCTTTCTTTATTGTCTTCCGTGTAACCAGGAGTATCTTACATATCTGACCAAGACATACCGAGAGACGAAGAGAGAGACAACCAAGACAGAACCGATCCGAGCATGGAGAGTTTTAACCGATCAAGTCCTCACAACGTGAGCGGTGGTGGTGGTGGTGATGTGGTCAGCACCAGCCCTATCCTGGAGCCCTACAGCACCCTGGAGAAGACCCTGATCATCCTGGTGGCTGGCTCCCTCAGTCTTGTCACCATCATCGGAAACATTCTGGTCATGCTCTCGATAAAGGTGTGTGTGTGTGTGTGTGATAAAGGTGTGTGTGTGTGTGTGTGTGTGTGTGTGTGATAAAGGTGTGTGTGTGTGTGTGTGTGTGTGTGTGTTTATGATCTTAATCAGATCAGATTAAATTGAACTTGACTCTCATTGCACAGTACAAGCATGATACAAAGAGGTGTAGGTATGGCAGGTGATATATGCATGTACATAGTGCAGTGAAACAGTTAAGTGCCGGGATTCAAAGTGCTCGGATAAATGGGTAATACAGTAAAATCAAATCTGTGGTCTTTCAGAACTGTTCTAGAACTGAAAAAAACGTATGCAAATTTTTTGTTTTGTGTTCTAAAGGTCAACAGAAACCTACAGACTGTCAACAACTACTTCCTGTTCAGCCTGGCCTGTGCAGATCTAATCATTGGCCTGTGCTCCATGAACCTGTACACTGTGTATGTCGTGATTGGTTACTGGCCCTTGGGTGCCATAGTGTGTGATCTGTGGTTGGCTGTGGACTACGTCGTGAGCAATGCCTCGGTCATGAACCTCCTCATCATCAGCTTTGACCGCTACTTCTGCGTCACCAAACCACTCAGCTACCCCGTGCGTCGCAGCACTAAGATGGCGGGCTTGATGATTGCCGCAGCTTGGGTCCTGTCCTTCATCCTCTGGGCCCCGGCCATCTTGTTTTGGCAGTTCATTGTGGGCGGGCGCACGGTGCCGCAGGGGGAGTGCTACATCCAGTTCTTCTCAAACGCCGCTGTGACCTTTGGCACGGCCATCGCTGCCTTCTACCTGCCTGTGGTCATCATGATCGCCCTCTACTGGCAGATCTCCAAGGCGAGCCGCAGCCGTGTCAAGAGGAACAGCAGGAAGACCTCCAAGACGTCCAGCCTGGGCGAGGCTCCCTCTCACAGCCAGGAGGAAGGGGAGGGGGGCCGGCACAACGACTGCCAGAGCAGGACTGCTAGACTGAGTGTGTCCCCTCCACTAAATGGGAGGTTGGAAAAGAACAGTTCAACCGCAGAGAGGAAATTGGTCGGTGGTGGTCCTGCACAGCAGGAACCGGAAGAGGAGTGGACAGCTACTAGTGTACTATCAGAGAATAGGCAGAAAAGTGAGAGGTCAAGCCAAAGGCCCAACACATCTATAGGAGGGACCAAAGGATTGGGTGCCAAGCTATCCTGTTTCAAAAGTCAGACCAGGAGTCGGTCCCAACCCTTCCCGGAACCCAGCCCAGCGGCTGAAAAACAGACCCTGGTCTCCAGAAGTCTGTTTAAGGTAACAGACCTGCATGGACACACTACGTGAGAACCTTCCAGAATATGATGAAATGCACAAAAGCCTGCATAAAATGTAGAAAAACAGATCTAAAAAAGATAATATTATATATGCTAGAAGTATTTTATTCATCCCAGAGGGGAACTGGTAAAGAGCAGGTTTGTGCGTGATGATAAAATGTTATCATCTTTCAATGCAGGTTGCCAAATGTAGCCTGGAGGTAAAGTCCTTCAAGAGGTGCACTTCCTCCCGGGAGAGGAAGGTGACGCGGACCATCATGGCCATTCTGGTGGCGTTCGTGGCCACCTGGACGCCCTACAACGTCATGGTCCTCATCAACACCTTCTGCTCCACCTGCATCCCCAACTCTCTGTGGACCATCGGCTACTGGCTGTGCTACATCAACAGCACCATCAACCCAGCTTGCTACGCCCTGTGCAACACCACCTTCAAGAACACCTTCAAGCACCTGCTGCTCTGCCAGTACAAGAACCTCAGCTCGGCTCGGTGAAAGGGGCGGGTGGGCTCGTGGCAGGATTCATGCAGGTCGATGTTGGTACTATAGGCAAGCTGAACGTTAACATGCTAAATTAAGACCGAAAGGGTTCTCTTAAAGTGGATTAGTCTTTGTGTCTCCATGCACTTAGTTTGATTTGATTTTTTAAAAAAAAACAGTGTTTAGAAAACATACATAAAATAATGATTTGGGGCTACCCCAAACTATGTCACTTTTTAAACGCAGCTTACTTTTATGCAAAATAGTTTGAAGCGTAAAGCCCTTCAATTTAAAGAACCATTAATCCTGATTTATAATCTCTCTAACTGTGTGTTCACACCGCACTTCGCCCCGCGACACGTTTCAATGTTAAGTGAACGTGGAGACGCGAATCGGGCGAATTTTTTTTTCGCCGATACGCGCGACAAGATTTGATTGACAGCGCGAAATTTTTCCTCGTGAACGGCGAGCGCGTTCACGTGGATTCGCGCCGCGAATAATTCGCCCCGCGAATAAAGTTAAAATATTTCAACTTCTTCGCGGCATTCGCGTTGAAACAGCCAATCAGCGTTCACTCCCTGTGGGTAACGTGGGTGAAGTAACGTAAAACAGCCAATCAGCGTTCACTCCCTGGGTGACGTCACGTAACAGCCAATCAGTTCACTCCCTGGGTGAAGTAACGTAAAACAGCCAATCACCGTTCAACCGTTCAGTGAACCGCAGCTTGGAGGAGAAAGTGATTGTTGCCGTTTGCGACTCCCGCTCTATATCTACATATAATATATAAATATCTATATCATATAATATATACGATATATATAATATCACGGCACAAAGCGGTGTGCGCCTCCGGATTATATTATTAACCCATAAACGACGGGCTCTCCCTCTTCCACAACAGGTACAGACACACATCTCGGCCATGGTTGATGAGAATGGCATGAATGACCGTTGTCAGGCAAAAAAAAAATTCGCCCCGCGAATAATTCGCCCCGCGAATGCACACAAAAATGCACAGCGACAGATTATGATTTGTCGCGCGGCAACATTCGCCTATTCGCGCGAATAGGCGAAATGGGACAAAGTGCGGTGTGAACACACAGTTAAACATACATTTGTCCTGTGAGGAATGGAGGATATGGAGGAAACATTTATGTTTAGAAAAATATTTTGAAAAAAGTGATGAGGGAAACCATTATGGTCCAGAAATGTAATATATTATGTAAATGAAAATATATTTAAGTTTAGTTTTTCTGAATGGCTGTTTCCTGTTAGCTGTGGTAAAGAGTTTTCTTCTTCAAGGGGATTTAAGGATTTCCTTCTGGTTCTCTGCGGGCCTGTAGTCTTCACTTTTAAATACATACCTGCACCACAATAGTTATATATTTGTGACAAACGTGGACCATGTAATTAATGTGATGATTTTGTGACCAACAATTTTAACCTGACATAAAAAGGTTATAACAAGGAGGAACAATAGTGTAAAATACAGACGTCCAGATAATTACAACATATATAACATATACAACAGGGGCATGGAAATTCAGAGCGATCTAAGATTGTGTGCTATACAAGACGGCATAATACACATATGAAAGTTTGTGTATGTTTTTGTGTGCATGCGTGCGTGTGTGTGTTTGTGAACCGGTTTGTAACCTCGTGCCTGGTTCCATGTGGTTGGATGTGTTGGTTTTGTGTGAAGTGTAAACATGTCTCAACCACCATGTTATTGTCAATGTGTCAAAGCATCTCATGTTTGTCTCAATCCATGTATTCATTGTTCCCACTATAAAACAACATGATAAAAACCTTAATTAATTGTAAAATATGTTTCTTATTGTAAAAGGCTCCTGATTGTGTATTTCTCTGATATAGAAAAACAGGAGCTATTAAAATAAACAAAACAAACTCAGATGCCAGATCTCTGCTCCCGTTCAGACCTACACAGCAACAGGCTGGTCATCTTTAGTGTTTGACGAAGCTGCACACACTCCTCATTCTGTTTGTTGGCTCTGTGTCCGGCCACCATCTGGCGGCTGAGGAGAGATTGGGGAGAGATAAGAGATGACAGCTGCCTGCTGGTCCGGGGGTGCAGAACACTGGGATTGTTATTTTATTTACATTCCATAGCTAGCAGCAGTAGTGAACCTTAATCATTTTCTTTTTCTGTGCTAATGTCTCTGATGATCTTTAACATACTAATCTATGCCATTTTGTTACTGGGATTAAGATAATACCATTATTATAAAAAAAAATATATATATATATATAAAATAAATCCTTTGTTCATGACATGGCAGTGTGCCCCCTGGCATCGCATGACACCACTGCACATGGTGAGGACACGGTGGAGTTGCTTGATAGCCTAATTATGTTTCTCAACACACAAACCCTCTTATTGCATCACTAATGATTAAGTGCATTTAAGTACAAGTACATTTATGGATCTTTAATTATCACTATATGTATACGACAATTTACCATGACGTCACAATATGTTCTTCCGGGTGGCAAAAGCCGATGCGTTCTCCGAGTAAATGGCTTGAATTAATGATTTTCTTCCTGCGGGGTGCTACAGGACGTCTCATTAATATATATATATATGTATGATATATGTATGAATATATATTATATTATATATTATATTATATTATATTAATATAGTTTTCATCATCGTTTCAACTTCAGATCAACAACAAAGTTTTGTTGACTGTGTGACATAGTCTTTATTGTTATTTATTTATTATTATTTATTATTATTTGTGTTTACAGCCGGATGGATGGCTTCAGGTCAGTGGAAGCCACTCGCGTTTTGCCACCCGGAAGTATCTAGACGCCTATTGTTTACGCATATTGTATATTGATTGTGAATCTTTATAGCAGTCGGTGCTACTTCTGAAGTCCATCTTTCCCAACTTCCCAACTTTCCAAAACCGACCCTCTAGCGTTGTCAATGACCGACGTCGTTTTGACGCTGACGGGATGTCAAAATGTTAGGTGGGCTGACATCCACAACTTTGGTCAAAATATTGATAGATATTTGTGTATTAGTGTATAATTCCAAGAGATAATTACGACAGGTTAGGTTTTAATGGTTCACAAAATGGGTCGTTGATACACGTCAGTCGCTTCGAGGTCAAAATGTTGGTATGTATTGTTTGAACTGAAACAAATGAAATTGTTTGGTCAAATTGCTGTTGCAAATACGGGTCGCGTCCAGACGGTTGACCCGACATTGTCCGGGCCCAGACTGCTGTCCTACGACCAGTTTTTTTAAAAGTTTGTCTTGCGTTGATTTAAAAATATTTGGCAATACACCGCTTGACCCCGAGAGTAGCCTTTATTTGAACACACACACACACACACACACACACACACACACACACACACACACACACACACACACACACACACACACACACACACACACACACACACACACACACACACACACACAGCTTAAACCACCATCCTAAGCACCTCAGTGGCGGTGTCGATTCTCACCAACCTCACCGCCACCTAGGTGTAGTCCCTTATACATTATTAATCACACCACACATAATGTGAATGCCGCAAAGGGCCCAGGAGGTAGAGCCAGGCGATTGATCATTTTTTAAAATTAATTCAAATTTATGGTTTAGGAGGATGGATTTTTATCAGGAAATGAAGGTATCGCTCACGTAGTTCATAGTAACGCAACCTCCTCATGAGCTGATAAAAGTAAGGCACTCAATGCCAAAAAAAGGCAGCGTCACCTCAGTGGTCTGGAAGTGGTTTGATTTTGCAGTGTCCGACCACAATAAAACCACTGTCCGCTGTAAAGTTTGCCTGAAGTCTGTTGAATACAAGCAGATACGGGCTACCAAGCCAGAACTTTTTGCTGCATTTGCCATGCATTGCATTTCTTAGTTTCAACACTAGGTGGAGCCACTGGCTTGAACAAGGCAGCTCCACTTAGCCGCTCGGTATTGCATTTCTTAGTTTTAACACTGGGTGGAGCTAATAGGTGGAACAAGACAGCTACACCACATAACACAGGAAGAAAGACTTTGCCACGGTGTACCAAAAATGGCACAGCCAAAGAAACGCAAGATATAGAATGAGTGCAGAAAATTCCAGACACGGTGGCAAAATGAATACTTTTTAATGGAAGTCAAGGGGAAGTGTGTCTGTTTGATTTGCAATGAAAGCGTTCCAGTGATGAAAGAGTATAATCTTCGACGACAATATGAAATCAAACATCAGAACTGCACGTCCTACACTGGTGTGGAACGAGAACTGAAGGCTAAGCAAATGGCAACTAGCTTGCTAGCTCAACAACACAATATTTTTTCCGTGTTTACAAACCTCAAGAGAATGCCACACAAGGTAGAATGTGTGGGAAAAGTCTGGAATTCGACGGCGTAAGCCTGTCCAGAAACACAGTTGTGCAGCAAATTGAAGACTTGTCAGCTAATGTAAAGCATCAACTGTCAGATAAAGCGTGCGCTTTTAATTTATTCTCGATTGCATGTGATGAGCACAGATGCCAAAGACACCACACAGCTGTTAATTATTTTACGGGGAGTTGACAATAACTTTTGTATTAAGGAGGAGCTGCTTGATCTTGGCAGTCTAAAGACCACAACAATGGGTAAAGACATGTTTGAAGCTGTGTCCGATGCAATTGACAAGATGGGACTTAAATGGGACAAGCTGTGTGGAGTTACAATGGATCGGGCTCCAGCCATGACAAGCGAGCACAAAGGAATGGCCTCTATGGTGCGGGAGAGGGAGGTTAGGCTGTTAGAATGCACTGCATCATCCACCCAGAAGGATTCTGTGGCAAGACAGTCAAGCTTGGTGATGTGATGAACACTGTTGTGAAAACGGTCAACATAATTCAAGCACGAGGACTCTACCACAGAGAATTTCAAACTATTATTAAGAGATATTGAAGCTGAATACGGGGACCTGCTCTTCCATTCAGAAGTGTGCTTGCCAAGTTGCGGTGCCGACCAATTGTGACCAATTTTTGAAAGTGAAGGACCGACCTCTTCACCAGCTCAGTGACCCTCTGTGGTTGGCTGACCTGGCGTTTTTTGTTGATCTTAGTGATCACCATAACACACTGAACAAAGACCAACTTAAACCTCAGCTTTATGCGCACATGAAAGCATTCTGTGTGAAGCTCAGATTTCAGCCATAATATCCTCCCATAGCCACAGGGAGCATCACAGAGCACATACAATAGTTAAAAGGTAATATCCTCCCATAGCCACAGGGGGCAGCACCGAGCACATACAATAGTTAAAAGGTAGTATTCTCCCATAGCCACAAGGGGGCAGCACCAAGCAAATATAACATTTGCACATAGGGGGCAACAACGGACACACAGATGAAGTGAGCAGGTTTAAACGTTGTAGAAGAAGCCTACCTTTACCTCTCTATATAAGGAGCAACATAACTTGGAGGAGACAGAATCTCTTGGGCGGCGTATCGTAGATATAAAGCTTAGAGACGCTCCATGCGTGTTATATACTATTCCTCTCCTTTTGTTTCATAGACAATAGACCAAAACCTTTACCAAATAAAGTGAGTTAAAAGCGATCCTGTCTCGGCGGCCTTTCCTGGATTAAAAACAACATAACAAGACACAATTACGCACCAATATGCATCAATTTTGCGCACTGCCCCACACTGCTATTCCAAAGTCTGAAGATTTTTTTGTCATTGAGATAGAAATCAAGCTGTTCCCTTCCTGATAAATGCAGAAGAAGTGGAAGAGAGCCTGCAATTAGAACTTATCAAAATGCAGTGTGATGATTCTCTGAACAGTCAACATCTGCTTCTCTCCTTACATGACTTCTACTGGAGCTTGGAAAAAAGCCAAGTTTCCTCTGATGACACACCATGCGAAACAAATGATGAGTCTATTCGGCTCAACATACATATGTGAGCAAACATTTGCTCTGATGACGCTGAACAGAAGCAGATTGAGAACCAAAATGACAGACGACCATCTCTGTGACGTCTTTCGCATCTCAACCACCAAACTGACTCCTGACCTGCCAGCCATCCTGCAGGCCAAAACTCAACTTCACTGCTCCTACTGACCACAATGCTGTTCTCGTTATAGGTGAGTTTAAAATATATAACACAGTTATTACGCCCAATTACTTAATAAATGTTGTAATTTTATGTTGATAGTATTGAAACCAAGAGGCTTATGAATTCATGCTGGACCAACTGAAAGGGTTGGTAATGACAGCAAAGGATGACCTGGAAAACCCTGGGTACCTCCAGAGGCTCAGAAGGTTCTGCAGAGTCAAGTAAGAGGGCTTGAAATTCATGTCCTCTTGTTGGTCTCCAGAAAGGCTGATTTCATACAAGCTAATAATAAAGAAGGATATTGAAAGACAAGCCCAGGTGGGAGCTACTTCTAATTATTGAATACCAACCATCAAGTTAAAGCCAACAGCCCTCCCCAAGTTTAGTGGCATCAAACGTGATTTTCACAGGTGGAAAAGGGAGTGGGAAGCAGGGTGAGCCAACTGGTTTGAAAGAAGTGAAAAAGGTCCAGCTACTGGACAGTCTAGACTAGAGGATAAAATCACACAAGACCTTTGACTCATGGCTTACAACACACTGATGACATCTTCCGTGTGCTCAGTGGCGCAAAAAGTGGGTATGCGCTATATGAGGCGCATAGGGGCGCTGCACTAGAGGGGGCACCAAAGCGATAAAGGTAAAAGTATTTTGAGTCTGCATTTTCTGTATTTAACAGCGTTTGTGTAAATGATGATGGTAAATGATCAATAACAGAGGCACTCTGTTATTGGCCTCTGATCAATAACAGAGGCACGTCACTGATTAGGCGCCCCCCCGCTCCTTCGCCTCCCTCCCCCCTCCTCCTTCTCCCCACACGGCGCTCCAGTGCCCCCTCGTATGGCAAGCCGAGTGTGCCACAATTCGCCGTCAATGAAACGCATTCTGACCAACTTCACGCGTGCCAGAACGCATTCCAGTTTTCCAGCACGCGTGCTGTTAATATGCTAATGAGCCCCTCCCCTCAATTTTCTCAGCCAATTGATTTGAACCGTTTTCACCCAGTCATATGCCAGGGCAAACATTTACATTTACATTTAGGGCATTTAGCAGACGCTTTTATCCAAAGCGACTTACAATAAGTACATTTGTCATAAGAAGTGAAACAAACAAAGATGTTCATAGAACCAAGTGCAAGTCACCAGGCTAACCTCATTCCCCGTATACAGCAGTGATAGCTAGCTACTGCAGATGCTACACAGCTAAGTACATGCTACACAACATGCATGCACAACACAATTAAGTACATGCTACACAATTGAGTACAATGAATGACTACAACCTGCATTAAGTGCGTTCATCAAGTGCCAGGATGTACAACAAAACAAACAAACAAAAAAAACAATAGTGCAACAGACAAATAAGGGACTGAATGGCTATGTAGTCTAGGTGAACTCTGAACAGGTGGGTTTTGAGTCGTTTGCGGAAGCTGGTGAGCAACTCTGCAGTCCTGGCATCAGCAGGGAGCTCGTTCCACCACTGTGGTCCCAAGATAGAGAAGAGTTGTGATTTAGCTGATCGACCTTTGGTTGCTCTTAGTGATGGAGGTGCCAGACGTCCAGCTGAGGTAGTTCAGCAGAGGGATCGAGCTGGGGTGTGTGGTTTGACCAAGGCTTGGAGGTAGGCAGGGGCAGTTCCATCCACTGCCTTGTGGAACACGAGGCGCGCTGCCGCATTCTGGATACGCTGCAAAGGTTTAATAGCAGAGACTGGGAGTCCAGCTAGGAGCGAGTTGCAGTAGTCCAGGTGGGAGATGACCAGCGCTTGGACTAGAAGCTGAGCTGCATCCCTTGTGAGGAAGGGCTGTATCCTGCGGATGTTGTAAAGTGCAAATCTGCAGGATCGGGTCACTGCGGTGATGTTGGCGGTGCAACATAACTAGTTGTTTAATACCACACCAAGGTTTCTAGCAGTTGGAGACGGAGATACAGTGATGTTCTCGACAGTGACCAGTAAGTCCAAGTGACGGCAATCTTTCCCCGGTATTAGGAGGAGCTCAGTCTTGTTGAGGTTAAGCCTCAGGTGATGGGCAGTCGTCCAAGTGCTGACGTCTGCCAGACATTCAGATATGCGCGTTGCAATCAGGGCTTTGTCAGAGGGGAATGAGAGGAATAGCTAGAGTGTCGTCGACATAACAGTGATATAAAGAACCGTATGATGTAATTACAGAGCCTAGAGATCTGGGGCCTCATGTACAAAGACTTGCGTGGATTTCTGACTAAAACTTTGCGGACGCCAAAATCTGGAAAGCTGCTGCGCACAAATAAATCCGGATGTATCAATCCTTGCGTAAGCACGATTTCACTCAGATTCTCTTTGTACATCCCAATTAACGTGAAATTGAGCGCACATGCACGAGCCCGTCTCTCCACCCAGTCTCCTCCCTCATTTAATATGCTAATTCGTATAAATAGGCCTGCAGTAGTGCGCTCGTTAGGAGAAATGAGAACATGGAGAAAGGAAGAAAAAATAACTTTAGTGAATGCGAGGTGGAGGTGCTGATTTCGGAGGTAGAGGCCAGAAATAAGATCTTGTTTGGCTCTCTTTCCTCCGGAATCAGCACCAAAAGCAAAAAAACTGGCGTGGGAAAACGTTGCCAAGTCGGTCAATGAGGTTGGGGCGGAAAGCCGAACTGTGGCTGACATTAAAAAAAGTGGTCGGACATCAAGGTGGACGTAAAAAGAAAGGTCTCTGCCCACCGGAGAAGCGTGGGTCAGAGCGCAGCGGGGCGGAGTCTGGGAGCTCGCCCTATTTGAGCAAAGGGTGGCAGCTGTGATTTGGGATCGGCTCTTTTTTGACCAAAAAAATCATAATAGTCGCGGAACACCCGTTAATTTTGAATGCGACCATCTTCTAACAAGGCCAACACTGCCATTGTCAACCTATAAAGAAAAAAAAAAAAAAGCATGCGCAAAATGTACCGATATATCGATACATTTTGCGCATGCTTTTATATTCTCTATTTTTTTATAGAGAATATAAAAGCATGCATTATGCTTATTATTATGCTTATTTGGATGCATGCTGACAATAGGTTGTATCCATACACCCAATGTGTCAATAATATGTAGGCCTACATAATTCGAAATTGGCCGACTGGTTCATTGATGGATTGATTTTAACTAACAATGGCTTGTGCTTACTCCACTCAACATCACATAATAATATTGCAGTCAAGAATTTCACAACAAATGTGTGAAGAGAGATCATATGTCATGCGTGGTCCGGAAAATATGTAACGTTTAATAAACAAGCCATCACTGAAAATAATATTGCTGGGGCTTCCTTTTAATTCCAATATTGACAATTTAGTTTTATGGGTCTGTTTAAGTTTAGCCTAACAACAGTGTCACATTATGCGTCTCGACAACAATAACGCATGATTGAAGCGCATTTAAGATCACGTATTCCGACGTTCAAATCCACTTTGAACTCGCCTCATATTGCAATATTACTTCATGACTCGTGATCGCGTAGGCTTAATGTTGTTGCGCTGCATTGCCTCTATGTGCCGCCAACTGACAAAATGCAGCAGAAATGTGCGTAAGCCAGGCATTTAGTTTGCGTGGAGAACCGCACTTTCTCACGTCAAGTCAGTTTTTGTACATCCGAACGTTTGCGTGAGAAGTTGCTTACGCAGCTTTTTTGTGCGTAAGCAAGCTTTGTACATGAGGCCCCTGGTGTAGAGGGAGAACAGAAGGGGCCCCAGTACAGAGCCTTGAGGGACACCAGTGTCAAGTGTGCAAGGTTTGGACAAGGAGCCATTCCATGTGACCTGATAGGTGCGATTCGACAGGTAAGATGTTGAACCGGGCCGATTCAGCAATGCCAAGTTTGGCGAGAGTGGCAAGGAGGATCTGGTGGTTCACCATGTCAAATGCTGCGGACAGGTCGAGGAGAATGAGAACCGATGAGAGGGATGAGGCTCTGGCAGCACGGAGGGACTCAGTCACCGCGAGGAGCGCCGTCTCAGTGGAGTGTGCTTTCTTGAAGCCTGACTGGTGAGGGTCAAGCAAGTTGTTATGTGAGAGATAGGAGGACAATTGGTTCGAGATGGCACATTAGAGATGGCAAGTGTTTTAGAGAGGAATGAAAGAAAAGATACTGGTCTGTAGTTCTTGTGGTGTCAAGGGTTGGTTTTTTGAGGAGAGGTTTTATTCTGGCAGTCTTGAAAGACGCCGGAACAATGCCTGAAGTGAGGGAGGAATTGATGAGGGCGCTGAGAATTGGCAGGAGGTCGACCGTGATGGTCTGGAGGAGAGAGGAAGGGATAGGGTCAAGAGTGCAGGTGGTGGCGTGGTTGGAGTTAACTATTCTATTGACCTCTTCGGAGGTGAGGGGGATGAAGTGGGTAAAAACAGAGGTGGGGATAGGTGGAGGGAGGATGGTGGGTGGAGGGAGGATGGTGGCAGGGGTAAAAGTGGAGCTGATGTTCTTCACCTTCTGGGTAAAGTAGGTGACAAAGTCGTCAGCAGTGAGGGAGGAAACACACACAGACCACATCGGTCGACTCCAGAGAATGCAAATCTTTCCTGTTGCAACATTTGCTCAAACTTGTGTTAGTTTAGTGTATAGCGTGTCTACCTTTGCGGACATTTTGTGTTATTTTAATAGTTATTTGACAGATATGATTTGCTATCTAAGGCATCTGGTCATCTTGAACGAGAGAGAGCGAGAGGCTTCAGAAGGGGTGTGCGCAGCTCTAGTTATGCATCGTGCTCATGCTCACGAAAATTTATCTATTGAATCGTGTCCCAGAGCACGATTGTCTGACTTATTTTGTGCTACACAGAACCAAATATAAACCAAATCATTTAATTTTGAGACTTTCTTTGACTTCATAAGGGAAGTGCGCAGATAGTAGGCTACAGTGCACCCTCCACAGTTATGTGTCAAAACCAGAAATGCAACAGGGGGCATTTCTGATTTTGACATGGTAAATGCTTTATATTATGGATACTCTGATTTTTGCAGCAGACAGTGCAATTATGCACCCGTAGTTATGTATCATGCTCATGCTCACGAAAATAAATCTAATGAATCTTGTCCCACGATTGTCCGACTATTTTCGTTCTACACAGAACGAAGTGTAAACCAATCATTTGAATCGTTTTTGTTTATTGATTTTTCGTGCTTTTCATTTTGTTTTGTATTTTTGATATGTTTGATTTTTATTGATAGGCTATGTCTGAAATAAATGTAAACAAATCGAATCAATTCAATGCATTTTGAATGGGAGCGTCTCTCAGACTATTTTCGTTCTGGATTAAACAAAATGTAAACCCATGCATATATTTATGTATATATATATATATATATATATATATATATTAAGATTTTTGAAAAACCAAAATGAATCTATTGAATGGTCTGTTAAATTCAAGATGGGTTGGCAAGGATAGGGATATAGTGTCATACCGTCTATATGAATTTCATTCATAGAATTTCAGAAGTGGATGGTCAGATACAGATCTCGTTATAACGATAATTTATATCGATATAACGAGAAAGGATTTAATTCTGGGATGCGTTTCAGCACGCGTGCTGTTAATATGCTAATGTGCTCCTCCCCTCAATTTTCTCAGCCAATAGATTTGAGCTGTTTTCACCCAATCATATGCTATATATATGTGTGTGTATGTATGTATATATATATATATATATATATATGTATATATGTGTGTGTATATATATATATATGTGTGTGTGTGTGTGTGTGTGTATATATATATATGTGTATATATATGTGTATACGTTTAGTAGTTTAATAATATAATAGTTTGAAAATCTACCTTTCATTTTGAGTTTTATTTAGCTGCAAGTTCGAAAACCAACCTATGCATCGTTTTTAAAGTCTAAAGATGTTAAGATGTTTTAAATTAGAGGTGGTTAATGGTTAATGGTGAGGTGGTGAACACAAGTACATACACTTTGATTATACCATCTATCTAAGTCCGTCTGAAGTATTAACGTGCAGTTGCAGGTTTTAGCCTGTAGATGGTAGTATAAGACGAGGTATAATTCACAATGAGACGGATAGAAAAAAACTCAAACTTTTGCATTTCAAAATTGCCCCCAAAATATTCACAACATTTACCATTTCACAATTTCCCTTTTCACATTAAACTGGCCCCTACTCTTGATACATTTGTAACTCATCTACAAACTCACTCATAGCCTTTAATGTAGTGAAACGTTTTGTTTTGGTCACCTTTTTCCTATTTTTCTTTCACAGTGTCTACACGTCAGGTCATGGTGAGGAATATATATATATATATATATATATATATATACATTATTGGTTAGTATATTATTACTATATTATTATTAAGTAACCAAAAAGGTCATGTGAATATCAGTACATGTGTCCATGTGTCCAACAGCGGAAATCAAATGCCGGGAGGAGGGAGAAGCCTGTCTGGGCAGGCTCTATACTGCAGGCTCTATATACTGCAGGCTCTATACTGCAGGCTCTATACTGCAGGCTCTATATACTGCAGGCTCTATATACTGCAGGCTCTATACTGCAGGCTCTATACTGCAGGCTCTATATACTGCAGGCTCTATATACTGCGGTCCCGGTCCAACCAGCACCTGCCGACAATCTCCTGATTAGGAGGGAGAGAAACACAGGCATACACACAGCAGGGGCGGGGTGAAAGACCCGCCTGGGTCGTCACACCTGCAACTGCAACTGTGCATCACTTCAATAGCAGAAAAAAAGAAGACTGAACTGGATGATTGCAATCCTGGATAATGACCCCCACTGTACAACACATTCAAGTTCATACTCTTGTTCTTTCCATATTTATATAATATGTTCCATATTCAAATTTAACAACAAGCCATACTTACAGTGATTATGTCCTGCACTGTTTCACTGTACACTACCACCATTGCACATACTGGTCAATATTTCACATCATCAGTATCTATCAGGCCTAGTAATCACTCCACATGCGGTTTACTTTTTACTCTTTACTTTTATGTACCTGAGTGATTTGATTTTACGTCTGATATATGTGTGTGTGAAATTTTGTTGGACCACCCTTACCTTGATTGCTGAACAAATTGACTTGGCATTGCTTCGATAGGCTTCTGCAAGGTCTAAAGAATTATTTCCGTCAAGTGTTGCATTAAATTTTCACCCTAATCTTGTAGGCTATTGATGATGGGAGAGTCGGACCACAGCGCAAAGCCTTCTCCAGCACATCCCAAAGATTCTCAGGACTATGTGGTAGCCATGTATGAAAAGGATGTGTCATGCTCCCTGAATCCCACATGCTCCACTCTTTCATGAGCCCAATGAATCTTGGAGTCATCGTCTTGAAATATTTCCAAGACGATGACTTCCCCATCGGGGAAGAAAAAATCCATTGATGGAATAACCTGGTCATTCAGTATCTATCTATCTATCTATCTATCTGTATATCTATATATCCATCTATCTATCTAAATGCTGATGGTTAAGGTTAGACAACATAGAGTATTCCAATACCTCATGTCCAGTTAGTCGTTATTTTAAAAGCTGTTTGACTGATCATTTTGTAAAGTGGAAAGTAGGGGTGACCCCGAATATTCGACTATTCGGTGATTCGATCGAAGGAGCCTGATTCGACTGCCAATCTTATAGTCGAATCTTCGGCAAAACACACATAGGCGGTGCTGAATGTCTGATTTTATATATAGTTTCTTTCTCCCAATAAATCATGATATATATAGCCTATTTTTGTATAAATATCAGCCTATTAATAATACTGTTAATAAAAAATTGAATATCACTCACATGCTTTCAATCAATCTCAGTGTAAATCACGTGGTAGACTCAGTGGCGCTAGACGGGGCCGTAGACTCAACGGCCCCGAGATTAACTCAGAAGAAACTTGATTTGAGACCACCACTCTCTGAGAAGAGGAAAAGAGAAATTACCGACAAAATTGCAGAGTTCGTGGGCCTTGACATGAGGCCAGTGAACATTGTTGAGGGCGAAAGTTTTAAGGACTTAATGCGCACACTTGAGCCAGGATACACTGTTCCCAAAAGAGAGACGGTCATGAATGCGGTGAACGCGAAATACACATCCACAAGGGTGGAGATATCCAAATTAATAAACAAATATGATGCAGTCAGCTTTACCAGAGATATTTGGACCTCGCTGCAAATGGAGGCATATCTGACCGTTACAGCCCACTTCATTACCGAAGACTGGCGACTGGAAACGTTTGTGTTAGAAACAAAAAAAATGGAGGAAAGTCACACAGCAGAACATATTTCACAAACACTGAAAGAGATCATTTCTGATTGGGACATTCCAGGTAATTAGATCGTTTCTGTTGTCCGTGACAACGCAACGAATATGGTTGCATGCACCAATCAACTGGCCCAGGACCCATCTTGGGGAAGCGTGCAGGGAGTCCGTTGCGCGGGGCACACTCTACAACTGTGCATTAACAGTGCGCTAAAGCAAGATCCTGTGTGTCGCACTGTTGCTGCTGCAAGGCGCCTCGTTTCTCACTTCAAAAAAAGCACAAAGGCCACTGCAGCACTTGCAGAAAAACAGAAAGAACATAATGTGGCTGAGCATAAACTAATGCAAGATGTTGCGACTAGATGGAATGCTGTGTATTTGATGCTCGATCGCCTGATAGAGCAAAGTTTGAAAGTTTCACATCTGAAACCAGTTTCAGATGTGCTGACGGATTCAAGTGTCAGCAAATGGTCCGACCGAGACCTACAGCTCACAACATTAGTGGTGGATTTCATGATTTGTTTGAATGAATCAGTTCGCGTCGGTCAGTTCGCCAAGAAGAGTCGTTCATTTGTTCGTTCACATTTCCGGTAGCGGTAAATCATGATTCTCAGTCACTGAGTCGATCAGACTCGGCTCATCCCTCGTTCTCGTTCAAACGAATCGCGAATGCACGTTCGCGAATTCCGAGTCGGTCAGACTCAGCTCCTCCCTCGTTCTCATTCTCAAACGAATCACGATCGTGCAATGGTGCAAACGGTGAACAATCAACACAACATTAACTAAGTTCCTTTTAGCTGAGGAGTGCTTCATGTTCGGAATCGGGATGTTGTTGCCCGGCTGACTCTCGTGACTTCTCAGTCCTCGAGTCTTCTCCGCTAAACACAGTCAGTGAACGAACGGCGACTCGCGAGTCAGCGCGACTCAGTGACTAGTGGGTGGAGCTGGGAGTCGAGTCTCGGCGAACGAACGAGACAAACGACGACAAACGAGAGCGGCGAATCAGGTCAGTTAGTTCGTTTTAAAGAGTCATTCGTTTGAACTGATTCGTTCGCGAGCCACCACTACACAACATCCCAGTGGAGAACAGCAGAGGACATAGTCAATGTTCTCCAGCCAATGATCACCCTGACAGAGCTTTTGTCACAGGACATGAACGCATTGCTGTCTGCCACTGTTCCGATGCTCATGAACATTAAGAAACGACACTTGGTTGTGCGTGATGATAGCAAGGTCAGTAAAGCCCTTAAGACTACACTGACCGAGGAGATTGACAGACGATGGGAGCTCAAAGAGCGACTCCTGGAGAGCAGCATTTATATCAAAGCTGCTGTTCTTGACCCACGTTTCAAGAAGCTTTCTTTTTTCACCGATGAGCAAAGGGACAAGGCTTATTCAGCGGTGGCCAACCTAGCTGAGAGTCTAGCTGAAAGGCCGCAGGAGGAAAGGGATGACAGTGACTTGGTGGAGGAGCGTGAGCCCACAGGCCCTCCAAAACAGAAAGTGAAGGACCAGGTGATGGCAATGCTGCTGTCCAGTGATGAAGAGGAGGAACAGCCGGATGATGGGGGCAGTGAGATGAAGGCTTATATAAAGGACTACACAAAAAGCAATACAGGGCCGCTGGATTGGTGGCAAAAGAACAAGGAGAGATACCCAAAGCTGTCCAGAGCCGCAAAAAGAATCCACAGCATCCCATCCACCTCCACACCATCAGAGAGGATATTCTCCAAGGCAGGTTTTTGTTTCAGTTCAAGCTTTTATTGAATGAATATATCAACTGGCGCACACAGCATTATGGGCTTCAGCATAACATAACAAAGACACTAGGTGTCGCTAGATGCTGAATATACCACATCCATAACAGTTTTATTATCAGCAAAACAAGGAGCGCACTTCTCCCATGCAACGTGAACACGTTGGTTTTCCTCGCCCACAACTTGAAAAGAATCAAGCTGGCACAGGCGCAGTGAAATAATGGATATTTTTGTTTGATCAGGTAGGCTAAAGTGATTTCAAAACCTTTCAGCCGGTTCTAATTTTGCTTAGAGCCTGTTCGGTCTCTGCAGTAAAAACGTTTTGTTATGCACCTTCGTTCTGAGCTACTTGATTCTGACTTTTATTTAGTTATTTTATTTATTTAGCCTATTTTTTATGAGGCATGCTTATTCTATTCTAATTTAATTCTATATATTTATATTTTTGCATGGATGTTTCTCTGTCTGCACTTTACGGCATGCTCGCACACAATTTTAAAATAATCAAGTGAGTGGTGGACACAGGCAATTTTAGCCGATTTAATTTGATTTGCCGACATTGTTTATTGTTTATTCTACTTTGCGTGGATGTTGTTCTGCACTTCATGGCATCAAAATGTTCATTTTATGTGAATGTTAATGAATCGTTTAATCCTTTAAAAGATAAAAATCCCGTTAGCCTGTTTGTTATTTAAAACTATATTTTCGTTATGGTCATTTCTTATATGACGTGTTTAACATGTTTGATGTTAGAATTTGATATGCCGACACTTGACATGTGGCCATGTGGTTTTCGTTATTGTTTC
This sequence comes from Micromesistius poutassou, assembly GCF_964030765.1. Taxonomy (NCBI): domain Eukaryota; kingdom Metazoa; phylum Chordata; class Actinopteri; order Gadiformes; family Gadidae; genus Micromesistius; species Micromesistius poutassou. The sequence goes on from NC_140283.1 coordinate 1,925,821, forward strand.
AAGTTGCCGTGTGCGAAACAAAATAAAGGTTTTGTACCTATACCCGTTGATTACCTGCTCTGGTTTCTTTATTACTGTAAGCTATGGGCCTTCTATATCCTAAATGGGCATATTGATTATCATTATAAGGTCACCATAATGCAGACTTTTCAAATATTGAGTGAGACAATGGATAGACGTCCTATTATAAAATAAATTCTTATGCCAAGTCAAGAAGACAAATTGTTTAATTGAGTGTTTCAGCTCTTTAGTCTGGTGTGGAAAAACTGGAAGCCAATGTCGCAAATGAGAATATGGATCAATGAGCAAAAAAACAAACATGATTCGAGGATCAGTCGACTATCGGCAAGACTTGACAAATCAGATTCGACTATGTAAATTCTTAGTCGGGGACACCCCTAGTGGAAAGTATGATCATAGTGGAATACAAAGAGCATCTATGTTTATTCATAGTGTTATGAGTTTTAGTCCAGGAAAGGCCGCCGAGACAGGATCGCTTTTAACTCACTTTATTTGGTTAAGGTTATTGGTCTATTGTCTATCGTCTATGAAACAAAAGGAGAGGGATTGTATATAACACGCGTGGAGCATCTCTAAGCTTTACATCTAATCGATACGCCGCCCAAGAGATTCTGACCTAAAATGGCGGAGTCCGAGTTTTATAGCCAGGTAGAGGTGGGCGTGTTCTGTGGCTTTAAAAGCCCGCCCTCTTTCATCTATGTATGATCAGCTTATGTTCAGTATTGTGGCTATGGGAGAATATTATGGCTGAAATATGTTACAATAGCATAGCGTTTATTTCGGCATGACACGAGTCATCTTATTGGTCTGTTTGGAGTCTGTGAACCATAGAAGATCACAGCAGTAGGGTTCCACGCTGACCTCTAGGGCCACTGAGAGTCAACTGTATGTGAATCTCCCCCGCTAGCGTGGTCAATGACGGCCTCAATATCAGGTCGCCTCTCTGGCCTATTGAGCAACACATTAGCAACAGTGGATGCTGAGCATTAGGGGTGGATGTAGACCATGAGCAGCCCAAGTGGTGGATCAGCAGGACCTGCTGAAGGAGACATGTTGGGATATAACAAAACCTTCTGATTAGTAACTTAGTGACAACTTATTACAAAGTATAAATCAGAAAATACTAATACCAGCTGGTTGACTTTTCCATTTTAGTTAGATGTAGTTAACTCCACAAACAAACAAGGGCAGTTATGAAATAGTTTTATCCACTGTACAAATAGTTGTATTAGTACAGCTGCTTAGCTTCAAAATATAAAGGAATTGTGCATTTTGTGGTACAAGCATGAAATTTGGTACACTTATAGCCAAAGGCATTCTCAAAAGATTTGGATATGGAGGCATCATTAATTTTCAACATGGCGTCCATGGCAACCATTTTTCCAATATGGCCGCCAGAAACAACTGTTTTCTTATGAGTGATGACTACTGATGGGCAAAAATAACCTAACGGACACATTACATTACGAATATAGTCAACTCTGGGCCCAAAACTTAATGAACACAACACACCACACATTCAAGAGGGTCAGGATGACCCTCGAGCCCCCTCCCTATCAGTCTGCGGAGAACACTCTGCCACAGCTAGATGGCGAGGACACACATATCACACAGAAAGACAACACAACCCGGAGGCTCAGGGACAAGAGAACCCTCGATAACCCACACAAAGTCTAGCACACACACCTGGCTAGGAAAGATACTATAAGTTTCACATGCAACGGATCACGGGGTGCTCTTCTGAAGCAGAACTTCCACGGAGGCGAAGCTCCAGACGACCTCAGCGCTGTTAGGGGATGTAGAATATTCGATCTCTCACGCTTTATGAATCAGTATTACCTTACTCAATAAATCCGTGGCCCTCGTGCTGACAGACTTTATTACCTCTCCGTCTCATTTTATCTGGTCAAGTAACTAGGCAGACTGTTTTTGCCAACACTACAATATAATATTTCAATCTTTTACCATATATAGTACTTGGTAAATGTCTTTTGGATAATTCACCATTTCATAGGAAATTCAAAACGGCCGCCAATGGTCCTGGAACATCCTCCCTCAGGCACATGGAGTACAAGAAGGCTTCGGTCGGTTCCTTCACCAACAAAAGATGGATGCTGGATTAAAGAGATTGCCGTGCCATGGAAAGAATCCCTAGCTGTTGTTGAACTGGGATTGTGATCAATATTGTCAACAGCAGCAGTGGTAAACACATGACTGCACTACTGTGGAGGGCATACCACTTGTTCTCTATGAAACTGCTGGCAGACGTGGTTCCCCATCTGAGTTGAGAGCTGAAAAACACGATCATAGGATACGCTCAAGCCCAGATGTGCCATTTTATCTACAAGTTCCCTTTTACGTGTGTGTGCATGCAGCATCAGTCCTGTATATAATGGAACTGGTGTCTCCTGTGCAGTACTGTGTCTGACGAAAGCTGCTGTGCCTTGTGTCTGTTTGTGCTTAACACTGTTGAATTTCAGCAACTGAGCAATCGTAAGTGCTGCAGGAGATGTTGCTTCTTCCATCTGGTCTTTGATGCTGGGTCCCCAGATCATGTTCACACGGGTAAGCAGCAGCTGTGGCACAGAGTCCTCTTGGCAATGTTCAGGAAAACCATTAAATGGTTTGGCCTCACCAAATATGTGACGGCGGACAATCTGTGCAGCACGTGCAATGTGCATAGCATCTTCGTTATCTTGCTCACAGGCTTTAGCAAGGGCACTTCTGATCTTCAAAGGCCATCAGAACATCTCTTCCCTTTGTATAAGCTTGCATATCAGGGGCAGGCTTAGTGCAATAGTTGTAAACAGGAAGCTGCCCTATGTCCCGCCTCCCTCGGCCTCCCTGCTCTGAGGAGCCAAATTCTTTTGACTCTGGGTTCCCAGATTGATAAGATAGTTAATAGCTCTATTTCCTGAAATTATAAGTTTGATTTCGGCCATATGGCTGCCATCTTGAAAGAAACAGGTGGTCAACAGTTGTGAATACTGATGTCATCAGTTGTGTTGTAGAAGGAAGCTTCTGGGCAATTTCAAAGTTCAAAATTTGAATTCTCCATTGGAAGAAATGACTGATTTGACACTGGGATCACCCATATCAGACAGCCACAGAAGTGATGGCGGCCATCTTGAAAATTAAATACATTTTTTTATTATCCAAAAGACATTTACCAAGTACTCTGTATGGTAAATAAGTCTGAAACATCATATTCTATCCATCATTCATAAGAAAACAGTTGTTGCTGGCGGCCATTTTGAAAAATGGCTGCCATGTTTAGAATTCATGATGCCTCCATATCCAAATCGTTTTGGACTGCCTTTGGCTATAAGTGTACCAAATTTCATGCTTGTACCACAAAGTGCACGATTGTTTCAGTGTTGCATGAGACTACAACTAGCTACATGCACGTCATGTTACAATATTTGTTACCTACCGTTGTTCTGCTGGCAGAGACGGTAATCTGTATCATTTTGTTGGTCACCGCAGGTTCAATCAATCTCCAGAAGGACATGAAGCTTCTGTAGGAGGCAAATCTTGTATAGAAGCGTACTTTATCAGATGTAGACAGACAATCTATCCCAAAACTCTCTCCTGTGCTTCCCCACTACGGTCTGGAAGCCGAAAGCTAAGACTACATAGGAACACAATCTCTTTCATAAAAACATGAGTATCGTTATTACAACTAACTGCATTGTGCTATCATATAATACCATTACACTATCGACATTGAGGATAGGTGCCATTTTCCAACAGTATCATCAAAATAATTAGCAGGCTATTATTACTGTTGTTGTTAGTACTATTATACTGTAGTTAGTCATATTATTCCGATAACGTGATGAGCCAAATGGCGCTTACCTGTCTAGTAGTTAGCTCCTAGCTCATCGCAAAGCTCTCCTTCTTGAAAATGTTCACAAATGTTGACTCTCGTATCGCTCCTCTTCTCAGATAATCTTCTTGAGTCGTTTTATTCACCCGCACGTTTATGCTTTACATGGAAAGCGTCGGCAACAGAAGTCACGGCAAACTGGACTAAATAATCGTGTTCCATCAGGAGGGAGCAATAAAAACATTGAATGAAAAAAAATCATAGAGTGAAATGTATCTAGCTCTACAACTTGCGTCCTCACTCCCTGTGTTTCTGGTATGCTAGTTCTAAGGGGAAATTACGCCAATCAGTCTCAACAATATTTGAGGGGGACGTTACAAATATAAATTTTTTTATTTTTTTGAAATTAGCAATGGTTGAAAACACTTCGGACCTATAACTATAACATATAATATTTAAATGTTCAGTAGCATACAGTAAGCCTGTTGCCACTACCAACCTATTACATATAGCATCCTCAACATTTGGAAATGTGATGCAATAAGACATTATTGTAAAAAGTGGAACTGGAGGGAAGGCCCACTCCTTCTTCCCCTCCTTCTTCCCGTCTTCCCATACGGCTTCACTCATACAAACTTCTCCAGAATTCCCTCCGCCCGCAGTCCCCCATCTGCTCTACAAATGCAGAATTGACTCCTCCGCCTGGGAACGGATTGCTTTTTGCACCAACTTTTTTTGTTCTGTGCAGTACATTGTCCGCTAACTGTACACCAAGGTATCAAGGTAGGCTTGATTGCGACAGGTATATAAATAAGGTTGCATAATATGCGTATGCACGTATGTACGGTGATGGTTTAGCGATCAACATCACTTACAGCGGGGAATTTTAAACAGTGATCAATGATGCCAATTGTAGTTGTGCTTCATCCTGGCTTTAAATAATTCATCATTATGATTATTACGATGATCATCATAATTGGGGTGCCCCCCTCCAGCGTGTGGTGCGAGTGGTTGGAGCGGTGGTCCTTCTTTACTTTATTACATTTCTCCAAGATCGTACCTTATAATAACCTGAACATGTCAAAGCTTAAAGCTTATTGCTGTTAGCCCAGGACTTGAAAATGCTGCTTTAGTCTTACTCAAAAGTGGACGCTGGGGCAGGCTTTGGTATTGTTATGTTATTTTTAATCCAGGAAAGGCCGCCGAGACAGGATCGCGTTTAACTCACTTTATTTGGTAAAGGTTTTGGTCTATTGTCTATCGTCTATGAAACAAAAGGAGAGGAATGGTATATAACACGCGCGGAGCGTCTCTAAGCTTTACATCTACGATACGCCGCCCAAGAGATTCTGGCTTCTCCAAGCAATCCTGTTGCTTTTATAATCAGGTGAAGGTAGACTTCTTCTACAACTCTAAAAACTTGCTCACTTCATCTGTGTGTCCGTTGTTGCCCCCTATGTGTAAATGTTGCAACTTTGTTAAATGTGCTCAGTGCTGCCCTCTGTGGTTATGTGAGAGTATTACCTTCTAATTGTTAAATGTGCTCAGTGCTGCCCTCTTGTGATTGTGAGAGGATATTACCTCTTAACTATGTGCTCGGTGCTGCTCCATGTGGCTATGTGAGAATATTACAGCAAAAATATGTCACAAGAGAATAAAATATGTCACAGTATGTGTGCTCTGTTATTACTGTTATATCAGCACCTTTGTCAATTCTGAAATGAACAGTATCACCATTAATCAGCAGATCTGTGAACCATTTGTCCTCTTGATCTCTATCCTCCGACACAGAACCGAGGAACCATGCACAGCCCTCGTCTTCACTTTCATCAGTTGTGGTTCTCACAGCCTGAACAAACTTAGTTTTGCACACTATTTCAAAGTGACCAGTCTTATTACACTTACGGCAGCGTTTTCCTGTTGCGGGACATTCCCCGGGCTCATGCGTCCTCGCACACCTAGAACAGCTGTTGTCACGCATTGCGTTTGGTGCTCCTTTAAATTGTTGATAGCCGGGCCGGCGCTAGCCATTTGGGTGCCCTAAGCACAAATGCATTGTGGTGCCCCCCCGAAAATCATCAATCAAACATCAATTCAGTAATTGTCAGTAAGTTTCTCTTTATTTCCAAAATAACTTCTCAACATTAATGTTTTGAAAAATGTAATGTGTAAATAAAGAGAAATTAAAATCTTGATAAAAGACTACACTAATTTTGCATTAACAATAGCACCAAACATTAACATAAGTCCTGAACTAGTAGTTGATGGTTGTTGGTCAGGGCTGGGTGCTGTTGCAGAGTCTGCAGAGATTGGTGGTTGATGATGTGTGCTTGAACTGCTGGTGGATGGTTGATCATCTAAATCTTCCTCCTGGTCTTGAGGAACTCCTTGCACATATCTAAGCATTGACCCTGCATTCAGAAATACAAGAAAAAATACTCAGGGATTGTACACTGAAATACAGTTTTGCACCTTGATTCAAAAACAATATTACATATTAATTACAGGTTTATGTAAGCCAATGTGTAAATCACTGATGCATGACAACATTTAAAATTATTTTACCTTTAAGACAATGATTGATTTCTCACAATCTAAAAAATTCTACATAATTTGAAAACTATGAATGTGAAGGGAGGGGGATCTACATAACTAAGATTTCTTTATTTTCTTTCAAATTGTAGTTTCACCTGCAGATGTCGCCCTGCAGATGCAAGGTTTCTCAGAATTCATGTTACCAAGAGCCATTCTCCATTCATCAACTCATTACTTTAAAGTATCATCTGTAGCATTACTTTTTCCAGTACAGTACACAATTGCATACTCGTTGGTTCACAGTACACATGCATAACGTAGGCTACATAACAAACTCCAAATAAACGTCCTGAAATTCAGTAGACCTATATAAGTAAACTTGGCTAATACTTGGCTGACGACTTCTGATGGCTAAAATAATATAGGAGCTAACGTTAGTTTGTTGACGTTAACAGTAACGTTAACATTACCTGGCATGAGCATAGACATTCATACAAGGACTAAATTACAGAATTAGCCATTTTTATTTAAAACATTGTCTTACCTGCCATTGACGTGCGTGCATCATCTCGCTGTCTCTTCTTTTTTCTCTTATCCGCCCCCGACTCTTGATGCCTTTTCGAGGCCATGTCCAAACACAGGTGTCTGCCAAACTTGAGAATGATCTAATCGAACATACCACTGGGATGTGGGGGAGGGGGGCACCAAGGGGAGAGAGAGAGGGCCGCACAGGAGACACATCTTTTTCTCGAGCAAATGTTACTTTTGTATTGCTATTAACACGTTTTACACATGTTAATTTTAAATATATCGCGTTATTATGATTATTATTAAGATGATGATTTTTTACGAGACAGATTTTTTTGGTGCCCCCCCAGACACTTGGTGCCCTACGCGCAGTGCGTGTTCTGCGTGTGCGGAGCGCCGGTGCTGCTGATGTGCTTCCACTACATAAGCCTTCTAGGCCACTAAGATCTTCTGAGACCAATCTGTTAATTATCCCCAGAGTCAACAGGACACATGGGGAAGCAGGATTTAGTTACTATGCAACAAATAGCTGGAATAAACTCCCTGAGGATTTAAGACCCAACTCCGACAGCTTTTTGACTTTTATGTTTGCTTTAGCTTTCTGCTAAATCTTAAATCTACAATGTTTTTTAACTTGGCCTTTATTTTCTATCTATTTTTTATTTTATTACTAACTTTGCCTTTATTTTCTATTTTCACCAGAGAGATACATGATCTGATACCATAGAGACTGAATCTAGAATCTGGGTTGGAGTCCCAGAGAAAGGACCAAGTTCCTTTAGGTCGGGTCGGAGTCCCGACGTGGGTAAGGACCAAGTTCCTTTAGGTCGGGTCGGAGTCCCGACGTGGGTAAGGACCAAGTTCCTTTAGGTCGGGTCGGAGTCCCGACGTGGGTAAGGACCAAGTTCCTTTAGGTCGGGTCGGAGTCCCGATGTGGGTAAGGACCAAGTTCCTTTAGGTCGGGTCGGAGTCCCGATGTGGGTATCAGAGACTGTTGATGTTAAAGGTCCCATGGCATGAAAATTTCACTTTATGAGGTTTTCGAACATTAAGTTGAGTTCCCCTAGCCTCCCTATGGTCCCCCAGTAGCTAAAAATTGCGTTAGGTGTAGCTATCTTGCTCCGTCTTTGAAAAAAGGATCGCTGAAACGCTTCGATTTGGCTTCCGGCCCCATATGTCGTCATATGGGGCCATGTTACCTCCCCTTTCTCTGCTTGGCCCGCCCAGAGAATTTGGCCCGCCAATGAGACAATGAGCTTGGACCGTGCGAGCGCCACGTGTGTGTGTGTGTGTGTGTGTGTGTGTGTGTGTGTGCGCAAGTGTTCTTTGTTATTTGGATAACCGTTCTGCTGTTGGTGTTATGGCGCATAACACACAACACAATAACACAAGCTTGCATAAAGCTCCCATTTAGTGAAAAGACTAGACTGCGGTGGGTTGGTTGGGAAGGAATTGGGAACCACGACATGGAGGAGAAAAGGATTGTTGCCCAGGATTGTCCGTCGGAGCTCCGCTGTAGTGGGCAGCGGGCAGCGGGGCTGGGCGGGCAGCCCCGGGGGCGGCCAGTGTTCAGTGGGCAGTGGGGCTCTGACGGACCGCGGGCAGCGGGCAGCGGGGCTGGGCGGGCAGCCCCGGGGGCGGCCAGTGTTCAGTGGGCAGTGGGGCTCTGACGGACCGCGGGCAGCGGGCAGCGGGGCTGGGCGGGCAGCCCCGGGGGCAGCCAGCGTTCAGCGGGGCTCCGACGGACAATCCTGGGCAACAATCCTTTTCTCCTCCATGTCGCGGTTCCCAATTCCTTCTCAACCAACCCGACGCAGACAACCCCGGGCAACAATCGCGGGCAACAATCCCCTTCTCCTCCATTTCGCGGTTCAGTCTGTACTTAATATTGACGTGGAAGTGGAAGAACCAGAGGCTTCTGAGAACCCAACGTAGTCGTTTGAGATTCATAATATCATCCGGAGGAGCAAACAGCTTTTGACCATGATAATATATATTATATATATAGATATCTAAATATAATATGATATTATTTAGATATAGAGCTCCAGGACTCCCGCCGGAGCACCCGGAGTGTTCAGTGTTCAGTGCTGTAAACACTAGTGCATGGTACCGCAAGCTGCTCAGGGCCACACCCCCACCCTCCACCTTGACCTGCCTCTAAAAACGGCACGTTTGTGGAGAGCTCATTGTGGGACTGGCTTGTAGTGGCTGTAACTCTGCACCAAGGCTGAATTTCTTGAACGTCTTCAAGTACTGTATTAGGGGCCCACTAACATGTATATTAAAGCATCCATAAAATAGCATGCCATTTGACCTTTAAATACATTGCTTTTTTTTTTTAACTTTGCCTTTATTTTCTATCTATTTTACTTTTTTTTAACTTATCTATTATGTTCTTTTATTGTATGACAGTGTTTATATGTGAAGCACTTTGAGTCTGCCAGTGCTATATAAATAAAGTTGCCTTGCCTTGCCTAGGGTGTGATGCAATGTGATGCAATAAGACATTGTAAAAAACAACAACACTCCCACTCTCAATTTTCATTCATTTTACAAGAACTTCTCCAGAATTCCCTCCACCCCCGGTCCCCCGCCTCAGGCTGAGTAATTCACTCCTCCTGCCGATAACAGATGACTTTCCGTGCAGAACATTAACAGTCTACTGTACTGGGCGACATCCAGACCGGGCCGTGTGGAGGGCTGGGGCGAACCTTCAACTGTGGACACGGACACGGGACTCACTGCGCCGCGCGCCCCGAGGACACGCACACACTCTGCAGTAAGTGGACCCGATGGGCGACTGGATCACAGAATGCATGGAATCAAACCAATGTTATTTTTAAGTCATTATGCAATGGACATGCATGATTAGGCCTGGGCAATAATACAATAAATGATCGTATAGTGATAGACTTTTGATCAATATCAATATAAAACATGTTCAATATATATCGATAAGAGACTGGACCACCGAATCTAGCAGCTGGGTTTGTTACACAAACACGGTTCCATACTTACAAAATTCCTTACTTACAATATTTGAGTGTTTTTTATTGTTGTAACGACATTGGAGTATTTATCAATGAAGAACGGTGGAAGGTCATATTAAGTGTTAAACAGAAGTGTTTAAATCCAGCATGGTAATTCTTAGTCTTTTTAGGTCATTACAATTATCAATAGCTATCGATATCGATCAATATGATCAAGTTATATCGTGATATGTCTTTCAGTCATATCGCCCAGGCCTATGCATGATGTGATTTTTATAAAGAATATATTGACATCGTATCAGGGTCTATCTGCACTTTTTGATGTTAGAGGCTATAATGAGAGGTGATAATGGTTTCATTCATTCATTAAATGCCATACATTTTATTGAGAATGTTATTACATTACATGTTTTCAACCTCACCTGGAATTGAGCAGACAAGGACATTCCCGCAGAAAGGAAACAAATATTGAACATTAGGTTAAGATTGAACCGCCTATATATGCGTCATGCATGTGTGTA